>NW_008582208.1:0-21568 GCF_000691845.1 Merops nubicus | reverse complement strand
GGCGCCGCCGGGCTCCGCTCGCCCCCGCCGCGCCGTGTCCTTCCCGCGCACAGAGCGCTTCTCACAGCTGCCGAAAGGCTTTTTGGGTGTAAAAATCCTCGTGAAGGACCAGCAGGTTCTAACCGGAGCCATTGTCTGCCCCACGTGCAGGCCTTTGTGAGGTTTCCCTTTGCTCACATATTTGATCCCTCTCAGGCCGAAAGCGACGTGCTATGGTAAACAAAGAAGCGAGGCGAAAACTTCGAGCCAGGTTATCGGTGTAAGAATTCACTACGTCCCTTCCATTCTGTAGCGTATTAACGACTTTTATCTAAAAGGGCTTAATGACCATTTACACGTGAGGGAGGATAATTCACTCGACAGTTTACTAGCAGTGACCTTCTTTAGCTGATGGGTGGTGCTGCCTTACCCGTCATGCATGTGGTAGCCTAATTTGTGCAGCGATAGGCGATTGCAGGGTTGAAATAATGTTCAAGATGGAAGGCCTGTACTGAAAAGATAGTGTATATTGAGTGCAATCAAGGAGAAATTTTTTTTTTCTTACTGATTTTTTTTTTTTCAAGGTATCTGTCCTGTAGCAATGAAAAACTAACAGAAGTTTTCCCCTTGGATGGTCTATGCTGCTCAGTTTTAGTTGCTGTAGGTTAGACTTAGAATGGACTCTAAACTTTGCAACAGCAAGAAGTTCATCTCTATCTTATGGTCACCGAGAGGTCACATGACTGCTTTATTAATCTGGTACTTGAATGTATGTAACTTTGTAGGAAGGTGAAAACAGAAGGGAGATAACTTAGTTCAAAGGAGCTGAGAGAACAGGCTTTAACACTGAATAGTTAAATTAACTTTTACTGAAGTTCTAACGTGGTACCAGTGTAGACCTTGATTCTGGATGTTTCTGTAGAAATAAATGGTAGCTTCCTTTTGGACCATGAGTAGTCTTCAGAATTGCTCTAAATTGGAATGCTGTTATCGGCAACGATGTGAGTGCTCTTTTTTTTTAAAGATCACCATGCAAGCTTCTTTTTTCCTAGTTATCTAATATTATGTAGGTTTTCAGTTTACTGGTCTTTGGTTGTGTGTTTTGTGTTTTCTTTTAGCTAGAGTCCTTAACATATGTGAGGAAAATCCATTTTTGCTGCAGAATATGTAGGTTTTTGCTTTGTTACTAATGGGTAATTTGTCCTGTAAGTCCTATCATTTTGGGGTTTTGTGCTTATTGTGGTTTAGACTATTTGTCTTGTAATGTCTATGCTCTATTTTTGTTTCATTACTTCCTTATCAAACTATTTCTTGATTTCATGCGGAAATACAGAGAAATTCAAAATAATTGGTGAAGAGAAGTAACTGTAGATAAAAAAAAAAAGGAATCTTAATTTTTCTAGTATGAAAAGTTGTGATCTCTATAAAGCTTGGTGTGTAAAGCTCTCTTAATGTTGTTTTAAAGAGCTTGTTTAGATTTCAGTTCTACAGGAACAGAGATTTTGAAAAATCCCATCTAAGAACCAATGTTTTAGTTGTTTGCAGCTGCATCACTGTAGCTTTTGTTTCACATGTATAACTAAAAATGTGAAAGACTGAATATCATGTAATGTATTGGTATCTGTCCCCTGATTTAAATTTTAGGACAAGTTTCTGCCTGTCCTATTACTTGCCTTGATCCTGCTAAAGTATAAGCAGAACAATTAAGTACTCCTGTAGAAAAAGTGGTGGTCCTGAGAGTCAAAGTGCTGGTCAAATAAAAAGCATTCTGAAAAATCTCTTGCAGTGTTTCAACTGTATTTAAGTTTTCTTACTGTTTTAGAACAATGAAGTTGAATACAAGCAATCATCTGTACATTTCTGCATCTGTAACTCACATGCTTAGTTTAAAGTGAGATTAAATCTTCCATTATTGGAAGGTAAGAAAAATAAAATTATTATTGTGAGGATTGATAGAGTTGAATGAGTAGCTGAGGCAGCCATTTTGTGTTTGACGTATTGCTGTGAATAGAGGTGAAAGACAAATGGGTTGAAACTTAAACTGTGATATAGTTTTTGCGTGAATTCTGTAGGGTAAGTAATTTTAATGGAAGTTCAGTGTGATTCTTCCTGTAAGTTAATGAAGATAAGCAAGAAAACTAGTTGTAGCTATTGTGTGCTGTAGTGGTGTCTAAATCCAAGTACAGCTAATTTATGCATATAGCAAAGCAAGAAATTTTTTTTATCATCTCAACATAGGAGTGATTTCAAAACACTCATTTTCTCACTTTGTTTCATTAAGATTTTCTTTCTTCCTGAAGACAGTACTCGAGTTTCTCACAAAAGAACTGATTTAATCATAATTGAAACTCATTTTGTACCTCTCACAACTAGGCATACAGAAAGCTGGCCAAAGAATACCATCCTGATAAGAATCCAAATGCAGGAGACAAAGTAAGCTTTTTTTTTTAACTCCTGAATTTTGTTGTTGCGGTAGCATCTAAGGGGGCAAATCCAGGTGTGGGGGGCTTGCTGTTACAAGTTGTTAAAAAATAACAACTGTTAGAGAGAACCCTGTCTTGTTTATTTCTTCCCAATCTCAAAATCTACCCTCATATCTCATGAAAAAATGCAGCAGTTGGCTGAGTTAAATAGGTTGAGAAGGTAACACTGAGGGAGAAACTGCCTCTTGTCTGACAAGATTGTCAGCTGGCATTGGTGGCTACACAGGTATTTGAAAAAAATAGTCTTGGGTTTCCAAGTTTTTCCAACAGGGAAAAATGTGTGTGTGGAGGTTCTTGAAACTGCTGCAGTATAAAAGAAACTACCTGTGTGAGAAAGTTAAATTAGATTGGTTATGCCAATAGCAATTTTTAAAGTATCAATTAAGTTGACTCAGCCGATTCTCTTTAACAGAACTGAAATTTTGGTGGTTTTTTTAGAAGTGAGCAGAAATGACTATGAAAAGATAATAGTTTTGATGACAAACAATAGGCATTTTATTAAGTTGCCCAGTTGGTGTGTTTTAACTGCCTAACATAGCTTGAAGTCTTATGTAACTGGATTTTTTTTTTTTCAACAATGGCTACTGCAATACTGTGTGCTTGTGGATTTTCTTTGAATTTTTTTTATAAAAAAACTGTCTTCTACTAGACACAGTAAAGAACAAAATCAATTATTTTTTTTCAATAAAAATATCACATTGTGATAAGAGGTAGAAAAGCTAAGCCCAAGGCTGACTTGTAAGTTGTGCATATTGGAATGAGGGTGGAAAACTAGTCTACACCTTCTTAATTGGGTGTTCATGCTGGGCAAGAAACAGTAGTAAAATGCTCCCTTGAAGTTCTAAATTATCATGCCCTGTTTTGACTCTCTTCCTCTTCCAGTTCAAAGAAATAAGCTTTGCCTATGAAGTATTGTCAAATCCAGAGAAACGTGAGTTATATGATAGATATGGAGAGCAGGGTCTCCGAGAAGGCAGTGGTGGAAGCAGTGGAATGGACGATATTTTCTCCCATATCTTTGGTGGTGGATTGTTCAATTTCATGGGTGGTCAGAGTAGAAGTCGTAATGGTAGAAGAAGAGGAGAAGATATGATGCACCCTCTCAAGTGAGTATCTTGATACTGCAATTTGTACTGCAAAGCTTTCCTGATCAGTACTTGACTGTGGTAATTTATATTCTTGATGTGCTTCTCAGCTGAGATACTCTGCAGTCTGCGCCTGCTTTTCAGACCTGCATGTCCTGTGTAGCCCAGATGGCAGTCATCCGGAGTTACTGTTCATGATTGGCTAATCTCATAGACTATATAATACTTTGCTTTGCCTCATCGTTAGCCTGTATATACTTTGTTAGCATTATTTTCCTTGGTTTTGTTCCTTGTTTGGAAGTTCTAATATGAAAAAGCATTCAACAAACAAGTATCAGTCAGTAGCAGGTCTCTTAGGGAAGCAGAGGTACTGTACTAAGGCTCTGGAAATACTTGAGTTGACTTGAATTTATAGCATAAATTCATCTGGAACTCAATTTGAACTGCACAATGAAAGGAAAAGTGTGTCTGGTGGGTTTGGTTTTGGTTTGTTGTTGTCTTTTAAAGCTGTGCCTTAATACTACATCTAATTGTTTTGTAGATCTGTTTGTAGTCAGTGCTGGCTTTTTGCCTGCTGAGCAGGTCTTCTCTAAGTTCTTAAACTGCATCTTTCCGGTGTTTGGTAAACTGTACTTAGGAAAGCCTGTTTGCTTTTGCATGCTTGCTTAGTTTAAGTAGTTAGTGCTGCACGCTGTATTATTAATTAGCTCTGCTTTAGTTGTTATTTGTGAACACTGATGCCAGGCAACCTTTTTGCAATATGTTCAGTTTAAGTTTCTATCCACTAACAGGAGAAAACACTGTTCTTAAACTTCTATCAGTATATGAAGTTTATTGGCGTTTGATAGTGTATTCATGACCTTCTAAAAAAAAATTGAAACATGAACCAATCAAAAGAACTAAGTGGCCTTGGGGACATGCAAACCCTTCCCCATTAAACTATGTGGAAAGCATATACAATACAGTAGTAAGTATTCTGTATGTATAGTTAGGTATGCATGCAATAAATACCGTCAGGATTGTCTAGAGATGTTTGTTTCTCATGTGCCTGGTAGAACTTTAAAAAAACAAAACAAAAAAACCCCAAACAAACAACCACCTAACTATGACTATATAATAACACATAAAATGCTGGGTGTCACAGTTTAGGGTCAGGGCTGCTGCAAGACTTGTAAGAGATGCTCTCTGTTAACCCATTTCCCCCTGCAAAGGGGAAGACCAAGGGAATAAGGGAGAGAGACATACAGGTTAGAAAAGTAAAACAGCTTTTATAGAAACAATAGTAATTATGGTAAAATGGACTATATAGAAATATATACAAAACTAGTCTTGAATCTGACTCCCCTGTGATGGCAATATGTCACTGTCACCCCCATGTTTTGGGGCAGGCCCTGGGGAAAAGTCCCAGACTGGACTTGGCGGCAGACAGCAACTGGGCACAGGAGCTGGATTCCAGAACTCGGTTCAGGGACAGGCAGGATCAGAGGCAGAGTGGATGGAGTCCTCGGATGCCGGCCATTGCAGAAGCCAAAGAGGAAGTGGCTTGACTCAGTGATCCTTCAGCTTTATACTGAACATGAGGGATATGGGATGGAATATACCCTATTGGTCAGTTTAGGGTCACCTGTCCTGTTCGTTCCTCCCTGTAGGTGTGGCCTTTACTTTCTGCCCTCCTCAGTGTGATACACAAATATTTAGCAGTGACCTTGGTCTGCCACAAATCCTTATTAGTAACTCTAAACATTGAGCATTATCACTGCTAGAAGCAGACGCTGTCTGCAAAAATATGCTGTTAACTTCAGAAAGTGCAGTTAGAGCTTTAGGTGACAAATAAAATCACTGAACAGAATTAGTTCTGTTCTACCCCAAACCAGAACACTAGGTCAGCTTGTTTCCTAGTAAGAAACACAAGCAATCCTATATAGGTTCGTCTGACTAAGTTACAGATTTTCTCTGAAACTGTTCAGAATTACACATTTATATTCATATGCATGAAATAATTTTTAATTACTTCTTGTGAAAGTCAAAATGGTGCTTTAAAATTTTACTTTAATAGCAGATTTAGTCTTTTTAGGAAGATCTGTTTTTCTTTAATTTGTCCTAGGCAAGTATTTTAATTAATGGGGAAAGTAAGTTGGTAAAAGATAATCCAGGAGAAATGTTTTATTTTGTAGAGTCTCTTTAGAAGATCTGTATAATGGGAAGACAACTAAACTACAACTTAGCAAGAATGTCCTTTGTAGTGCATGTAATGGGTAAGTTTGTTTATATTTTTGAGTTCTCTGGTTGCTTTGTTGGTATATAGTCTAATGGAAACATCTCTTATATGACACCTTTACCAGTATTTGCTTTACTGGAGCTTGCTCTCAGACTAGAAAATTGTTGAATGGGACTGATGATGGAACTGTAACTATTCAAGGCCTTTGGGGGAAAGGGGGTAGGAGAAAACCTAGTTATAGTTGGCTGTGCAATTAGGTACATCAACCTACTGGTGTAGGGGCCTTTCTCATATGCTTCTGAAAAACTTACTTTTCATGCAACTGATGCTTTTTATTCTAGGCAGGGAGGGAAGGCTGGAGCTGTTCAGAAGTGTAACGCTTGCCGGGGTAGAGGTGTACGCATCATGATCAGACAGCTGGCTCCTGGGATGGTTCAGCAGATGCAGTCTGTATGCTCTGACTGCAATGGAGAAGGTAGGCCAAGCTGTTCTCTCTTACTAAATGCACTCAGTTGGATTCAGCCTCCTGGTTAAATCTCAGGAGGAACTTATCCAGAACAGTTTTGTTCTTATGTAGTCACTTGGATCTCAATCTGATGTCAGCATGGAGAAATCGTATTGCTCAGAACAACAGTGAGGTTTACAGTGTTTAATGTACTGAACAGCAACCTGGAAGCTTGAACTTAATATTTTGTTTTGCTATTAGTTGTTTTTTTAAAAAACATTTAGATGTGAATATTATTTATCGCTATTGTGTTAAAGTGAAAACTAAGGTTTTGTTTTAGGAGCTTTTTGTCTTTTTGCAGTATTCTAAGATTCAGGGACAAGTTTGGGTTAAAAATGGAAACTTGAGTAAGTTAAAATCCAACTTTTAAATTAAGAAGATACCTTTTGCTGAACTAATTGTGTCTGGAGGAACAAGTTCGGCACGTGATCTGCATTTCATGTGATTCCTTTTTTAGATCTTCTGCAGATCAGGGTAGTAATGTCACCTTGTGGATTATTTTACTCACCAAAATACTCAGAAATTACACTGAATTGTATTTTGTGACTTGTCAAAACATTTAATAAATGTTATCTTTTGGACATGTTTTCACAGTTTACATACCTAACCTACATATTTAGTAGTTTCAACTGCATTGATGTTAAGCTTTGTTATACAGAAAGGTGGTTTAAGCAGACAAGTTTAATGTCTAAGTCAAGTGCATCTGCTTGTGATACTTAGAGCAGTGTTAGAAATAAGTACTGAAATTGTACAGTGCACATACCCTAATTAAAGACACTATCTTAATTGAAAAATAAAGACGAAGCAGAAGAGAGAATTTAAGCCGGTTTGTGTAGTCATCCTTCAGTTTTCTGGAAAAAGTAATTGCCATGCTAGAGGGTGGTCTGCAATGTGAAAAACTACTCGATTTCAGAGTATAAAAGTGAGATCCCATATGTACCTGAAAACATTAGGTCCTTTCCATGAGCATATCTGTATTTTGGTCCTGCATGAAACTGATTTGATCAGCTGTATTCCCCCATTTTATATGCCAGACTCTGGCTGTATTTATGTCGTTTTTTGTTGTGGCTGTACTGCAAAACGTGGCTGTCAGTGAGCACAGCCCAGTAATCCTTTTTTCACCACTGTTAACAGAAGTGAAATAGTTTGAAATTTGTGTTCTGACTTTTATGGGAGGGGAGACACTTGACATGGGTTTTAGCTTCATCCTTTGTCTTAGAGCTGTCATCCTCCAGCATAACAAGGAATGGCTAAGTAGGCTTTTTTTTTTTTTAAAGTACTAAATTGAGTACTAAGGATACTGGAGTCAGATTAAGACGAGATTTTGTCTGTAGGTTCTAGTGTTCCTTGTTTTGCCTGCCTTTAAAGCTCTCTCACTTTGCAGAATCTTTGATAGACAGCTTGGAAAGTTATGCATATTTTTGTATTCTGCTCCCCACCTTTTTCCTTTCCCTTCTTCCAGCTTGGGTAAATTGAGCATGGCTTTCCTTTTGTGAGGAATTCATAGAGCAACATTTAAATCACTAGTTGTGCTGCATGTATTCTTCAGCCTGCTTTAAAATTGGTTTTCTTCAGAATCAGATGCAATTATGAGGAACTTTCTGAACTTAATTTCCCTTTCTTTAGGTGAAGTAATTAATGAAAAAGACCGCTGTAAAAAATGTGAAGGGAAGAAGGTGATCAAAGAGGTAAAAATACTTGAAGTCCATGTAGACAAAGGCATGAAACATGGGCAGAGAATTACATTCAGTGGAGAAGCAGATCAGGCTCCAGGTGTGGAACCAGGTGATATTGTCCTCTTACTCCAAGAAAAGGAGAATGAGGTAATGCTTTTGAGTTAATATTTTAAATGCCTTTCATCCTAGTCTTTTACATTTAAGTGATATAGATGGCTGTTAATTTTAAAGCAATTCATGCAGTTGCAGCTCTGGGAGAGATGGTGTTTAGCTTTTAATGGATTTATAGCAAGTAACATGGCTTTCACGGTGAGCCAGAAAAAACTTTGCAAGTCTGTAGCCAGAGGATGTGCAGATACTGGTGCTTCCTAAACCTAAGAAAAGGTAGCTTTCTCAGGTGGGCTCTTCAGTACAGTGTGTGCACAGTAAAGAGCTGTTCAGCATGTGAACTTCAGTCTGCTTTACTTGTAAAACTAAAAAAAATGCTAGGTCTTTTTATTTTTCCCAATGTCCTGTGACAGAGTAGGGAACTGCCATTAAAAACCCCACATAGTGCTTTCTGTCTCTGCTGCTGTGGTTGTCATAATGTCGAATCTTGATGTTCCTGATTAAAGGAATCCTGTTTCTTTTTTAAAATCACAATAGTTTGCTAAGGCTTACGCTTGCTGTATTCTGTTGTATATACATTGCAATTTATTTATTTCTGTGTTAAAACTCCCTTAGGACAGAGTTGAGGTGATTGCTTCTGTTTTTGAATGGTTTTGTTTAGAAAGGCCACTGTTATTGTGATGGAACAAGAAACGGCTTCTGTGATAAACTGTGGGGAAAAATGGTGAATGGAGGGGAAGTTTTGTTGTGACACAAAAAAAAGAGCATGGGGTATAAATTTAAATTCCAATCTCATATTAAGGATATAGTATTGGTTATGTGAAAACTAGGTGCGTTAAGCTTTTCAAAGATGTGTCAAGGACTGATAATTTGTCAGTCATTTTTTCATAGCTCTTTACACATTCCTCTACTTTCTCCTGTAGTAATTGTTGAAATGTGGCATTGCAGTTGATTTTGACTCTGATAAGGGAGAAACGGTCTGTAAGCATACAGACCAGATATGCATGATGGAATCAGATTCCACAGAGTGAATGCCACTTCTGTCTTAGTCTTCTAATGAACTACATTTAGTTTTACAGTATTAACAATTCTGAAAAACCTTGTACCTTGTGTCCTAGTGAGTAAAACTAGACTGACTTTTAGTGAAGTTTTTAGGGCTCTTAAAATTTCCCTTGAGCAGAGTCGTGGTTCTGCCAGTGGATAAAGCTTACATTTACTCTGAGAGTCCTGAATTATAATGGCTTAAAGAGTTCCAAACTTTCCAGGCATGTTAAACTATTTGAATTGACAGAATCAAGTTAACTTGGTACAAAGGTTGTTGCTCTGACATGGAATTTTAATAAGAATGATGGATTCTAAATAATGAGTCTCGCGGAGATGCGGTCAGAGGACTAGAGAAGGTATCCTGGTTTTGTTTTGAAGGTTTTCCAGCGGGATGGGAATGATTTGCACATGACGCACAAGATTGGACTTGTGGAAGCACTGTGTGGATTTCAGTTCACGTTTAAGCACCTTGATGGACGTCAAATTGTGGTTAAATATCCTCCTGGAAAAGTAATTGAGCCAGGTAAGCTTGATCTGATAAGGACTCATTTGACTCTACCTCTGTGATTCTTGAATACTTCATTCCATTCTTGTCCTATTAACTGAACCTAGGCTAGAGAAATTAAGAGGCTTGTATAGAGGTGGATTTGTTCTGAACTGGCGCTCTCCAGCTCACTTCTTTTGGAATTACAGGTTGCGTTCGCGTAGTCAGAGGTGAAGGAATGCCACAGTATCGTAATCCTTTTGAGAAGGGGGACCTTTACATTAAGTTTGACGTTCAGTTTCCTGAAAATAACTGGATTAGCCCAGAAAAGCTTTCGGTAAGTAGTTTTTTCAAGCGTAGATGTGGTGGTCTTATATGACAGCTTCTGCAGAGTGTGTGTGGTGTACCTCACATGCTTGCTTTCAGGACTTAAATTTAGATGCAAGTACTGTTGTTGCTCTAGTGTTGTTTGTGGGCAACATGTCACTTGAAAATACCCATGGGAACATGAATGGAACCTGTATTTAAGAGCTGTGCATGTTGGGTAGATGAGGGCAGGAGAATGAGAACTTATCACACAGCACCAGGAAGATTCTGAGTACAGCTGTATTTACTGATTGCACTCTGGGTTGATGGAGCTGTTTGTTCTCTTGAAAGTGATGTCTTCCAGTTGATACAAATACCTTGGATGATTTTAAATGAGTATGCATTTTAGGGTTTTCATCAGCTGAGACTTCTAAACCAAACTTGCTCTGAGAGGAGGTCTTGAATTTCTGGAAAACTGGTCACTTTATTTAGCAGTTGTAGATGCAGTACTTAATACGCTTCTCTTTTTTGGGGGCAGGAACTTGAAGATCTTCTGCCAGCTAGACCAGAATTTCCCAATGTAATTGGTGATGCAGAAGAGGTAGATCTTCAGGAATTTGATACCACTCGTGGTTCAGGGGGTGGCCAGAGACGTGAAGCTTATAATGATAGTTCTGATGAAGAAAGCAGCCATCATGGACCTGGGGTACAGTGTGCCCATCAGTAAACATTTGTCTAAAAAGTTGCACAAGGATTTTTCTTTCAAATTTTGCCTGACTTGTTTTCAGCAATCCTGCTGGATTGTATAAGTAATCCAGATGAACCAATGGACATCTATTGCTGTATGTGTAACTTTTAAATTGGTCTATAGTATCTACAGAGTGTAATTTAAAACTAACCACAAGCTTACATCTTCATTTTGACTGTGTAGCAGAATAAAGCACTTGAGAGGAAGACAAGACTCCTTTTCACATGGGTTTTAAGTTTGTCCTTGTGTCTGTGCTTGATTTTTACAGTTTTGTGTAGATTTTAAGTTTCATATTTTAAATTCAAATTCTACATTGTAAAGTTTGTGTACAATTTGTCCTGAGGCTTGGTATTTGGCTGCACCTGCATAAGCTGCTACAAATAGAATAAAGAATTTCATAGCCTGTATCTATCATCTAGATGCATGGTAAATGGGCTTTGCACATAATGGGTTTAGAGCTGACTGGGAACAATGGAAGACTAAATTAGAAGTGGTTGTTAAGTTTTTTTTCTACCATCTTGTGAACGGTTTCTGAAATTAAATAAAAGCAGTTGGTGTATAATATATTTCTTTTGCCTTAACTCTTACTTTTCCAGTGGCTTTAACTATACTGTGTACGAAGAAACTATCTAGATGGTAGACTTTTTATAAACACGGGGAGGCTGAAGCTGCTTTAAGACTAGGTTGCAGTTAGGTGACAATTGTGTCACATCTAAAAGTCTTCTTAAAATGAGAACTAAATGGGCATGGGGAAGGCTGCAGCCATGTCCCCTTTGTGTGAGGGAAAACAAGGATATCAGAGTTGAATCAGAAGATAACAAAACCTTTCAAATGAAGGTGATTAAAAACCAAAATAATGGTGTCATTATCTTAGCTTTTGAATCCAATTCAAAGCCTGATTCAGCCTGACATCCCAGAGAAATGTTTCCAGTTTTAAAAAAAACCACTTGGTAAAATTAACATTATGCCTGGCAACTTGCGGTTGCATTAACACAGTAAAAAGATGGAGATTTGTATTGTACTTGACAAAAACTTTTGACCTGGAAACATGCTAAGAGTAAACAGCTTCATTACTTTTCCAGTAGTTTGCACCTTGTTTTAACTATTGTGACATTGAGTTCTCCAGCTTCAGTTCTGTTCCGTTTTATATCATTTCAATTGGTAAAAAATACCACAACAAAGCCAAAATGTGACCATAAATGATTATCTGGTACAGTTAGTTATCTAAGCATTCTGTTACAATGTTAAGGAACTGTGCACGAGCTTTGGTTGGTAAGCTGCTTCTTTACAAGAGAGATTTCTCTCCCTTGTCAAAGCAATGCAGTTGAAAGATGCCTCCACTTTCCTTTACAAATCTGAAGTGTGACTTGTTTAATCATTGCTCAGATAGTTGTTGACACTTTACTGATGAGGTTGGGGGGGGACAAACTCCAAGTGTTTCCATGTGCTTGGGTAGGCATTAGCGTTTGAGTGTTGCTGAACATCCTTGTTGTAGACTCTAAAACTGAAGCAAGAATAAATACTGTTTGACCTGTATTTTAGTATTGACTTCTTATGCTGTGGCATTCTCATCTAGTGAATCTTTATTTTTTTATTGAAAGTTCAGATTGGTTTTCATGAAGCCGTGGTTACATACTGATCCTTTTTCCTGATTATTTTATCCAAGAAGCTAGTTACCTTAAACTGTAATGCTTAAACAATTAAAATGTCAGTCTTCTGCTTTAGGATTTACCTCCTTGGAAGGCAGTATGCTGTAAACTTTTTATCTCCTTACTTTAAAATTGCATTTTGGGGGGGGGAGAGAGGAAGTCATGGTAACTTTTTGAATACTGTGCTGAAGTAATATTAGTCCAGCTGTGTTTCAGTCCTGAAATTGGATTAAATTAGGCTCCTCCTGACAGCAGCAAGCTTAAATGCACAGTGACTTCAGCATTGCCCTTATGTTTATCTCCTGCTCTATTAAGAGTGTATCCCTTCACCAAGTTGGATTATAGAAAAATGTCACTTAAAATTCCCAATCTGCACTGTCTTGGTTTCAATATTTAAGTTGCATGTCATACACCACTACGGTTACTAATGCATTAGTAGTTTACTGATGAACTTCAATGCTTAACATTGCCATAGAGGGTCTAACTGGGCCAGTGCGACTGTCCTAGGCATAATCAAATAACTTTAGTTAAGTGTTCTCAGTAATAAAGAGCTACAACTTAAGTTTATGTTAGAGGTGGTACTACAGACAAATAAATATTCTGTATGTTAGGGAGGAAGAAAATGTGATCACCAGAACAGTATAAGAACCATTTAGTAGTTAACACTTCTTTATATCTTTAATATTTGCCTCAAGAAGCTGAAGGAGAAATAAAACAACTCAGGAAGTCTTACCTAGCTTATTTTGTGATCTATTTCCAGATAGAGAGTGACTAAAACTGACCTAAAGGTGACACTCATAGGAAGTCCTGTCTGTCCTTGAGTGTGTTTAATTTACAGTCAGTATCTTATAAACATTTATTCATATGATACTGACAGCGGTGTGGTTCTTGCTCACATAAAGGAGGCTACATGCTTTCAAAAAACAGTTCCCCTATAGCCTTAGGCTGCTGCAAGTATTGTCAACTATGGCTGTGGAGGATGGGTGGAGCATTCAATTGTATGCATCTTAAAAGAAACATTGTAGATAGGGATTTATAAGAATTACTTCAGTTGAGGAGTCCTTGAGCTTCCTTACAGTATACATTTTGTGAATTTACCCTCTGTGTCAGGGGCCAGAAACACTTTCACAGCTCCTAGTAGTAGCTTTTTAGTCACAAAAAAGCTCATCTCTAAATTTGCAACCTGTAAAACACCTGAACAGGCTTGATGAAACACAAACAGCTTTTTTTTTTTTCCAAAGAAAAGGTTAGGCATGCTTTGCAAGACAGCCCAATATGCTTTTTTTCCTAAACTGCACAAAGTGCATGTTTCAGTATTGTAGTGCAATTTTGGTTAGTGTAGTATGGGAGTGAAGAATTAATCATTCATGTTGCAATGTCCATTTGCCTACAACAATCAAAAGCTGATACCACATTCATGTGATACTCATAGCAATTTTATGGGAAAGCAGATGCTCATTTAGATTACTGAATTACAGAACTCTTTGTTAATGTATTGTCTGAAGGAGAGGTTTATTCCTGTACCTCCTGGTTTCCAAGTGAGAGCATAGTTTTAAACCAGTTTTGATAGCGTTTTAACTTCATGGTCTTTACCATTTTTTTCTTCCATCAGATTATTTTTTTTTCTTTACTTGAAACTTCTGACATTTGTTTCCATAAGTGAAGCAAGGGTGGAAGCAAGACAGAAGGAATACTAATCTAGATTTCATTCTTAAACAAATGTTTTAGAGTGTAGGAGTCTTTCATACTATACTTTGCCACAGTGAACACACTTCAGTTGAAACTGCCACCAGCAGAATAAAAGCCAAGTGCACCCTCAAGTTCCTAAAATCCTAGAGCACCCACAGCAGTGACTGCTGGACTAACACCTGGACATGGAAAGATGTTAAAAGACTTTCCTGCAAGTTACCCAGGAGTACATAAACATTAAAAAAATCCGGTTGATGTCGAGGTC
The DNA here is from genome assembly GCF_000691845.1 of Merops nubicus. Taxonomy (NCBI): domain Eukaryota; kingdom Metazoa; phylum Chordata; class Aves; order Coraciiformes; family Meropidae; genus Merops; species Merops nubicus. Next base: position 7,329 of record NW_008582208.1, on the reverse strand, counting down.
ACTACCCATCATCTTGCACATTACTGTCACAGCACAGGAAATATGTTTTATTTCTGTGTCAAATTCATACATGACACCACAGAACTAAACTTACATGCCTTAAAATGCTATTCAAAAAAAACTTGCTTATTTCCAGAGATGGCTTCAAAGGGATTGCTCCAAGACTGAACATGGGTAGTAAACCTACACTACACTCCACTTGGGGCATGCATGGAAGAATGACATTACAGAGTTCTGTACTTAGTTACATAAAAAACTCTGGAGTCCTGTTTAGAATACTGGAGTTAAAAGTTATTTCCTACATACAACCTATTACTGTCCATTAAATGTGAACTGATACAAGGGGTTAACTAAGCCTTTTACGAACAAGTTGGAAAAGGAGAAATTTTTTCTGCTTTTGTATCCTCCACAGATTACAGGAATTTAATAATACACATCACATTGTAAGCTTTTATATAAAAACATTTACTGGGCAGTGTACAGCTTTATTAAGACATTATAGACATTCTCTAAACACTTCAGAGGCAGCAAGCAAGAGCTGTAACAAATGTTCTGTAGTCACAAGGTACTTCCATTAACTTGGTTTAGCTGTTGCCTTTCCACACAGTACAGTCAGCTCACTCTAAGAGAGGAAAAACTCATTTTAGTTCAAGCTATCCAACAGAACTTGGAAGAAGAAAGAGCAAAGTCACTGAAGCAAACAGTGAGCAAGCATTCTCCTGTTCTCTACCTACAGATTTATGTCCATGTTATAAAATTCAAACCAGCTCCCAGACCTTTAGCTTAACTCATAGAGCTGCATTCAAGGCTAAATACCTGCAAGACTAAACTGATTAATTATGTCTACATAGATTTCTAGTACTGCACATTACTTCAACCAAAAAAATCACGTACTCTCATCTTCAGAGGAATCAGGCACTATGTGCTACCAAGTTCTGTTCATTCTCCTTCAAAGCAATATACTTCCTTAAACCAAAGGTAAGGCAGTTCCTATTCAATTACAGCAGAGAAATAACAGGAGTATAGTTCATACTCGGCAAGAGACATAGAACAATAGAGAGATTATAACAATAATTGAAACTTAGCTGTAGCTTTGTAAGCCTTTGTGAATATGATAGAGAATGGCAGTTTGCTCACATGGTAGGAGAGACACCAGAGCAATCTAGAAGGAAGAGTGTATGCTTCTGTTGTCACCCAGGCAATTACCAAACTGCACGTGCTTCTTTAAGTGCATTTACTTTTACACATTACCTCTGTGCAGCAGTTCTCCCTTGCCCTATTCTTCCCTCCAATTTATGCCAACGAATTTAGGCTTAACCTCAGAAGAGTTAAAACTTACAGAATTTGAATTAATGGCAGTATCTGACATGCAAACCTGAAACTACATGTAGGCTTACATAAAAATATCCAGACAAGTTTAAGCTTACCACCAAGTTATGAATATGCTGTACTGTATCTTGATTTAGTAGTTGCACATCAATATTATGGAGATCTCCACCAGCTGTACAGAGCGTCTAAACATGAAGAGAAACAAAATCATGTGCTTCCTTCCTGCACTGCAGAACTCGAGTAACCATTTTTCCTTTTGGGTAGCAGCAGCAACTCATTTAGGGATAGCAAGAGAAACTATGGATAGTCTAATAGTGCTATCAATTACTATAAAATGAAAATGTTGGTTTGGGTTTTTTTTTTTGGTTGGTGGTGGTTTGGGGGTTGTTTCAAAAAAAAAAAGGTGGATACCTGTCCGTCAGCCAGGGGAATGTTGACGAATGGAAGAGTTTTATCTTGTGGGACTGATTTACTTCTTAGCAACATGCCTTGAGCTCTTCGTTTGGTCGGTTCAGTTCTTGAGAGGGTCCGTTGCAGTCCAGCACTAGAATACAACAAAAATGTTACTCTGAAGGTAACTTCCTGTGCTCTTCAGGAAGTCTTCAAGCATGAAGCAGATGCACATAATAGCAAAGAGACTTAACAGAAAGGCAATCATGTTTTAAGTTTTTCCAGTTCTGCCAGAAAACTAAAGGAAATCCAACCATCAGCAGCATTTACCAAGCACCACTAGGCAACATTTAATGACCCTTAAACACTGCAGTAACCTAAGCCTGTGTTACTGGCTAATAGTACCTGTAACTACTGTTACAGGAGGCAAGCTGATATTTGGACCACTCAATAACAAGAATATCCCTCTCCACTATCAACAGGAAATGTTTATAGTTTGGGAAGCAGGAAACTTCATGCCTTGGGGTTTACGATGTGATGTGTGCTGTATCTGTCTACTACAGAGGGAGATACCAAGAAATAACAAAGCTGCTAGCTCTCAGAGGTACATGGCATACCTTATGCCATACCAAATTCCCAAGCTTCTTCCACTTATTCTACTTGAAAAATGTACAATTTGGGTATCTTCTGCATGGAAACAAGCCTCTGAAATTCATAGCAGGCCAAGGTGAAACTAAGCCACTTGGTGGTTTCGTGACCCATGTAAGTTAAGTTTTTCACCCCCTCACTTCAGCTTATAACTTCTGCCAAAACCAAACTCTGTAGTGTGTGGAGAATGATAATAACTGAAAACCTTAACTGTTCAATATGCAAAGAACTGATGGTCTGTTTATTTGGTTTGGGTTCTTTGAGGATATTGTTTGCTTTAAACCACAGCAGTTAGTGACATTTTAATCAAGCTTGGGCTCTGAGAATTAATTTAAGCTGTAAACTATACCTTTAAACAACAGTGGGTGGGAGTAGAAATTATCCTCTAAATCTGTTTCTTTTCTAAAATGCCTTAGTTATGACATCATATCCTGTACCTCCATGAGTACATACGTTAACATCCACAATCATAGCAGATGGTGTGACTGGTTCACATCCCTCTTACTAAATTTAGTGGCAGACTATGAAGACCTATCACATCTAGATAGATAATGATTAATATCTAGACTGACAATAATGTAGATAGATATTGTCTTGGTATTTAACAAAATAAGTCATCAAGAGCAAGCTAAAATCCCCTTACCTTTTAGATACACTTGGTATGGCTTTGAAATCCGTAGCACTGCTATCAAAACCAAGAGACTTAATGGCATCAGTCATGCTTGCAGAAGCACGAACAGACCTAACAAAAAAAAAAAAAAGTGGTTGTTGCTTTGGTTTCTTTTTAATTTATTTTCATTTTTTATCTCCTCATCATTTACTGTAGAGTTTGAGCTAGGGTGAAGATAAGACAGCTGGTGAATTAGAGAATGTTGGAGTGCTCCAAGACAGAGACCTACAGTATACACATGTGAAGAAGCCCTCATGAGGTAGACATGATATAATGGGACCTAACACCACAGGGGAATTAAAGGATCATTTGTATCAGTAGGTAAGAGAGGGCTGCAATACCCAAGTTGGGTATAATCCAGGGATCATCCACAGGTTTCTATCTCAGTATGCAAGAAGTTTTTCTGGAATTTTCTTTTTCAGCAAGAATGAATTTTTCTAGATTGCTTCTCAGGATATTTGTCCTGTGTGGCTGACTTCAATCCAGAGAACAATTATTTTTCCAGTTTGGAATTTTAACTCACTTCACAGAATCTTGATGACAGAAGTTTACCTCACTCTTTTCTTTTGTCTCTGTTGTCCCACACAAATTTTGGAGATACTGTTAGGGCATGTGTTTTTGCCTAAGTGTTAGTGTACTTGAATAAAAGTAATCTTCAAGGACTGAGAAGGTAGATTTAGGCAGGCAAAGCAGCCTTCTTAGTTTGATATTGTTGAGAAAAAAATTCTACAATCCCAACTCAAAAAAGTAATTAAACCTGTCTAATATATCAGTGTGCCTAAAAAAAAATTTAACACGTTATTTAGATGGCATTTCCCTGGAGGCAATTTGAATGTATCAAAATAAGTGCCAGTTGGTACAAGTGTGCACACCAGAGCCACAGCTGTAGCAGGAACTTCTCCAAAATTTCATGCAGATATCCACCAATTTTTTAACTCCTTAGGTCTTAAAGTGATATTTGAATTTGGTCCATCATGACTGTAACTGTAAGGTGGTTTTGCAAGTATGTATTTTCCTGTGAGTGATAGCTCCTTAACATCTATGTATGAGGGCAAAATTATTACAGAACAATTCATTAGTTCTAACAGAGCAACAGAGATGTTTCCCTTACACACTCTTCCAAAATATGGAAAATATGTATCAATTACATAGATTCAGAACTGTGCACTATTCCATGAGTGAGAGGTACAACTACATCCCTTCATCAGCTAGAGGTGCTTTTTGTTCGGGATTCACAGCACTACAATGCATCTGATTCATATTACAAAAGACATCTTTATCAGATGTATTCCTGTTGGCCTCAAATCTCAGCTACTCTGACAATAGTTTTATTCAGCATTCACTAGATATAGTGAGTTAAATAAATTATAAAAGGTCAGTCTTACCTAGAAAGAGGGTTCAGTTTGGTATTTAAACCAGAGGCCAGTGAAACCAATGACTTTGTTTTGGAAACCTGAAAACATATATTTAAGACAGCAATGAAAAGAAGTGTCATTTTAAGGCAAAATTATAGTTATTTCCAGAGAGCAATACTGTAAGGATTCCCTGAAAAAGAACAGCTGAGTCCCACAGTGCTGCCTTTTATATAGTTCTATATAGACATAAAATGGCAAATATGCATTCCAAAACAAGAGTTTCATAATGGCAAAACATATTTGTTCATCCCAAAGTTCTATACAAACAACCACCTTTCTAAGTTGTAAGCCCTCTTATAATTAATGCCTGTAACTCTGTGTATAATCTTTTTGTCTCAGTTGTCATCTTGGTCCATCAGTGTCTTGCTGAGGCATTACATTGCACAGGCAGAATGAGGTGGTGAAACGAATACACCTGTGCTATTTGGTTTAGAAATCAGCGTGGACAGGACTGTACAAGTCATTCAACTGTAGAAAAGCATGCCTAAAAACATCAAGTTGGGGGTTTTAAAAAAAAACATTCAACAAAAAACAGTTCCTTAAACCATCAAGACTTACTGGCAAGTCAAGGAAGAATGACTATGCCAGTAATTGCAAGTCTGTGTGAATGCATCACCCCAAGTGCAGATCCTTTATTTCATTCTGAAACTAAGTTGCTACACAGTTGCTTTGCTTAACTTAAAATACAATGAATTTAAAACAAGTGATTTTTCAAACAAACGGGAATCTATTGTGCATCTAGCAGAGTTCATAGCAAGTGAGAATGGATTAAACCCTTATGTTGTTTGTTTTAGAAACAAAAAACTTACTTTTTTAGATATTGTCTTTGCAGGAATACGTTTGGCATCTTCATATTCAACAATTGTAGTTACCTTAACTAGAAATATATTAGAAAGACAAGCAAAAGAAAAATCTCATGAAGAGAACAAAACACCACTTCAAACTCCTTTGTTTGCAGCCTGTTTACCCCCTGACAGCCATGTTCTGCTATTCGATGGCCATTCGCCTGGGACAGAGTTCAAAGCAAACTGTGTGGGTTCATCACAGACACTGTGACACACAGGACAGTTAAAAGACACTAGATAACCTTCAACCCCCAGACAAAATAAAATTACATTTCAGCAGTAGTGCCCTTCTTATTGCATATTTCAGGGTATGAAGAGAAGTATTTTCCTTACAAGCCACAATGGGCAGGAGGTCAGAGGGGAAGCTTCAAGAAATTAGGACTGGCTTTCCTAGCTCTTCTGCTATACTGTAAAGCACTGACAAGTCACTTAAATCTGTCTCTTCTCGCCATTTTCAGTGATAAATTACAAGGGCGGGAACTCTTCTCTCACGTTTGAAAGTACCTTAACAATAGCATGGCTCATGATCCTCCAGCACTGAATGCTGGCAGGACCTGCATGTTGTACTTCTAGTTTACACTAGAACACTTTTCCCTCTGGTATCCTTCAGGCTTTACATTCACTTTACAAGTGCTCAGTTCAAACCAAGAACAAAAAAAGAAAATTTAAGAACCAAGCTATGTATTAATGGATTGACTTGCCTTTTTTACTGTTCGTTCTCACCAGTTTTGGATTTGGTATGTCTTCAGTAGAGCAGTCAGTCTTAAAAAAAAAAGTTTATCCAACAAAAGAAAGTAACAGATTTTGCCCAGTAAATGCAAATTATCCTAACAAAAGGCAGTGATGAATTGAAAGGGCAGAAAAGAAAGTGACAGAAGTAGGATTGGCTAAGCACCAGTTTATTTTTTTAGAAGCCTCTGGACTTCTGACTGCAGATGACCCTAAAGCTTTAGGTAAATGTTCATAACCTCACCGTGGCTGGCTATCTAGCATTGTCACATATTACCTTCTATTTAAAGAGGCAGCCAAACAAAATCTTCTGTCTAGAGAAGGCTTATATTCTGCAAACTGATAGAATTTGGAGACGCACACTTACCACTGCAGCAGCGAGAGCCACTTCCTCACTTCCTTGCAAATCTGTAACTCAAGAAAGCGTAGCTTGTTTGTATACAATAACTTGCATAATTATTATCTGCAGGTTCTTATCTTATGGGCTATGAGGCGGAACCAGTAATTCAGGATTACAGTTGCTTAACTAGTTAACATGTTTGTTGCATCTGAACAAGATTCAAGTCTTGTAGGCCAGTCACTCCTAAAAAACAGCAATGAAAATCTTAGGCCATTTCAGTATAGCTAATCTTTGAAAGGATGTTAAGTGTAGTCACACAGTATAGAACTTGAACTCAAAGAAGAAAAACCTCTGACATTGCACTGCTTAAGTTTTTACGCAAATGCTAGGCTTGTAATTATCTCTTCTCTCTTCAGGATTTAAATAAGATGACTTAAAAGCACACGTAAAAGAAGGCTCCAGATTCTATGGGTTGTTACCTACTAATCGTATACCCTGTGTGGCACATGTCAGTCTACTTGAACAAGCCCTCACTGAGCAGCTGCAGCATAGCACACTGCCCACCACTGCCGATTAGCCTAAAACATTCAGCAGGCAAAGCAAACTTTTCCATACGAGTCACCAAGCTCACAGGTTTTCTCACATCAGCCAAGGGCACATCCTGCTGTACCGGTACCCGCATCCCACACACACTTACTGAGCAAGTCTTTCCTTTTCATTTTCCTGATAGCAACCGGCACCTTCAGCAGCTCCACTGTGAACGCCTTCTCGGCTGTTTGCAAGAGCGAATCAAGCTCTTTCTTCATTTCCTGGATATGCTCCTTGGCTTTGGGACAGAACAGGCTTTTACTGACATACGTGTTACACATTTCCCATGGGAACTACGAGCAGGGCGCTTCAGAAAGCAACCCAGCACAGTGTGTTCTCCGGGGACACCCGCCCGGGCCCGCAGCGCCTCCTGCC
>NW_008582207.1:0-11463 GCF_000691845.1 Merops nubicus | reverse complement strand
TCAGAAGTACAGGATGATCTCTGCACCATCCTAGCATCCTTTCCTTTCAGCAGCTGAGGGAATGCAGCTGGAAAAAAAACATTCAGCTTGGGGACAGTAACTGCAAAAACCTACAGGAACAAGTCTGCTGCTAGGAAACAAAATCTGAAAGCAAACAAAATAAAAACAACAGCAGTGGGTTGTCAAAAGGAGAGAGATGGAGAATACTAGGAAGGGAATAGGAAGCAGTAAGAGCTGTGGGAAGTGGTTGTTGAGCTGGGTCCTGCCTTTATTTACAATGTCTTTGCTTCAGCAGGTTTCTATGCATGTAGGTGAGCACAGCAGAGAGCTCTGGCAGTAGAGGAGTTGTTTAAATGAGTCCCAGTGATGTGTTTCATAATGTTCTATCCAAATATGTTTAGCCTAATAATTTCTCTTATTGGTATGTGATTTAATGCTACCACGGAGGCTTGTGGCTGTTTTGTCAAGTGTTATTGGAAGAGTGAAGAGTCTAAGTGAAAGCTATCAGCTGATGAAAGCAAATTCAGCCAGGTCTGTGAGAGAGCTTGTACAGGGCATCAGGTGCTGCTCCAACACTGGCATCTCTGCAGCTCCAGTCAAATGTGTTAGGGTTGGGTCTTTTCCCCTCCAACTTTAGATCTGATCCTCTTGCACTTCAGCCCAAGTCCAGTGAGAAACGAAAGCTCCACGTTGCCTCTGTGTGTCTCAAATGCCCTCTGTGAGGTTCAGAATTATTTTTTTCCCCTTCACAGCATCACTGAGAAAAAAAAAAATCAGTTTGCCCATGTGCATTATGCTGCTGGGTCTGACTTCTGGAAATAGAGGTGAAAACACTGTGTTAAGCTGGTATTTCTACACTATCACCCCTTCCTATCTGGGTAAAATTTGTTACTGCCCTATGAATACGTGTCATGTCATTGAAGCTCATTTTTTGTCTGGAATAGAACACTGCTGATGTTAATCACCTATGTACCAAAATAAATGTGGGGAGGATTGTGCAGCTTTAGTTAAATAGTAATACAGGTAAAGCATTTTTTGTAGGTGCTGGAATGGTCTTCAAGTGTGGTAGGGTTAGTGATAAAATAATTTAAACAAATTATTAAGTAACTGTCTATACAACCTCATTCAAATTAACGGAAGAGTGGATTTCTTTGAAAGCAGTGATTTGAAAGTAGTGATTTCTTTATCTGGATGCATCCAACAGTTGTATTTCTATTGCTTCTTCTGGTGTTTTCCCTAGAGACCAGGAGAACAATGGGATAAGTCATTTTTGGTCAACGATGCAATTTTTAGAACACAAATGCTTTGGAAGCAGCAGTCATGGGTATATATTTCTAAGGACATAAGCATATCCTTTAACTTCTGTGTGTGTCTTTGGGACTGTAAAGGAGTAAATCTGCTGGTTTCATCAGCTTTTTTCCTGATGAATTTTGATGATTTAACTCTCTCTGCTTCCCAGAACAAGGATGGTTGCTCAGCTGTCAACCCCAGAAGACACCATCCGTGAGGATATTCCTGTGCACAGAGGTGTCCATCCGACTGCTCCCGTACGATGCAGAGACAGTAGGTGATTTTGGTGTGGCTCTTCTCCTCTTGTCCCTCCCTACTGTATCAATGCTCAGTGAGAATCAACTCAAAGACAAGAGTCCACCAGTAGGCTTTCAAAACCTGTAAGTGATCCATCTGTCCTTACGTGTCCTCATTTTCTCTTAATTGCTATCTTTATGAGGAAAATTAATTCTGCAGGAATGACTGTCACAGGTAGTGGGTTGGGAGTGTTTTGGGTTAAGGGAATATTTTGGGGGTCTCAGATGTGATTTCTTACGTCCTATGTGTCCTCTTCTGCCTCAGCCACTGAGTTTGTAGGGCTGTTTTTCGTGTTGTGCATGTCCACTGCCACATTATGTAAGAATCCATGTAGCCTAGGAGATAGCCAAGAAAACCTTCACAGGCTGGAGAAGCACCAGCAGACACTGGTGCCAGCCTTGCTTGCATTTTTTGTGTGAGCATTATTGTGATTTAACTCGCATCAGCAAGTGTTGTATAGAAACAGTTTCAAACTGGATAAATCTCAAATTTCTGCAAATTGGGACTTGGCAGAAGTAGTAGTATAATGTCTTCTCTTAGCAGGCATAAAGCAGTGGGCAGACTTTCCATTTTACTGTAGAACTAAACACTTGTTCCAACTCTTCCTCCTAAATAATCAAACCTACCCACCAGATTGTATTTGGAAGCACTTACTAATGCAGCATGCTTTGTTTTAACTGTTAAGAAAAATGACTGAAAGTTTCAAGATGAGACAACATGAATCATAATCTTCAGCAGCTGTTCACTTTCATGATTGACTTGCCTTCTTCCTACGTTCCTTTTAGTTACCCTGGGAATTGCTGAAGCCGTTTCATGCAGGGAGTGTTGCTGAGATTCCCCTTGCAGCGATGGACTTGGACAAACCATCCGTCTGGGGATCCCTGAAGCAGAAAACTAGACCGTTCCTGCAGACCCTCAGCGTGAAGAAGACAAAGAAGAGGTCCAGCAAAATGATGGAGAGGAAGGTCCACTCCTTGGACCGGCGCCTCAGCCTGTCAGTGCCTGACATGCTGGAGGTGGAGACTCTGACAGAAGAAGAAACGACGTATTCGCAAACTCAGGTGCTGTCGAGCTGCTCCCCCAAGAGCTTCTCCAGGTCTGTGGTGTCCCTGAAGAGCAGAAGTGCCTCGGTGAGGCTGCCAGGAGAAGAGTGTCCATGGGCATCCCAGCAGGCCACGGGCAGGGATGTGACAGCCACCCAGCCAGATGGGCAAGTCACGGGCAGCCCCGTGCCCAGGGCTAAGAGGAAATCCAGCGACAGCCTCTTTGAGCTGCTGCAGAGCACCCGGCTCAGCACCACTCTGGCGGATGATGGGGCAGAGGTGAGTGCCTGGGCATCAGCTGGCTTGGGGTCACTGTGTTGCTGCTGATTTGTCTGGGTTATAAAGGGATGGAGAAGGGGACCTTAGTCGAAGAATGAATAGGGCACCGAAATAAGCATAAGCCGTACATCATATACAAATTATTGGAGACTAAATCAGGTATCCTTTCTGTCAGTCTGGAGCTGCAAAGTAACTTTGCTCTGTGGTTTTGGTTGGTGTGGGTTTGTTTGGTTGGTGTGGGGTTTGTTTATTTATTTATTTTTTAGTCTGGCAAGATGATGATACTTTAGATTCAGAATTGCCTGCTCAAGTCAAAAGTTGTCGCTGCCCTTTGAGCTCTGACATGTGCTGCTGGTGCATTTTAGTTAACGTAGCTTTACCAGGATTACTATATAGCAAAATCAACTTGCCATCCATCCTTTCAAGAGCCAGCTAAAGGCAAGAGGTGAAGGATGATGGGTAAGCAAGGTGAACTTTGCCTGGAGTACCTGGAGTTAACAAAAACAAGCATGTGATGGAAAGCAGTGACCATGGAACATCATGCTCAGGGCTGTCTTTTGGGTTTGCACTGTGATTATTTAGAGGAGAGGCAAAACCAAAACATTTCCTCTGCATTCCCTGTGTTGTCCTGCTTCTTCCCTTCCCTGGCTTCTGTGGTCAGGATTTCTGCTGCTGGACATAATGTCCCATGAACATGAGGATCCAAGTCCAATGTGCCTCAAATCTGATATGAAACAGTAATTCCTGCCTGGCCTGAGCAAAGTGGGGAATCCTGGATTGTTGGATGATGGCATTATAAAATAGAGAGCAGGTGAAGACTGTGGCTGCATGAAACATTTTAGGCAAATTTTGTCTCATTTATGCTTGGTGGAAGTGTATCTCCTCCTGTTGAGTTTTCACCAGGGAGATAAGATTTTGAACTTTGTTTTGAGGCCTTTTCTCACATAACCCAGATGTTATGTGTAAATGTTTATGGTAGCTGCTTTCCATAGTCATCTGAGATGCAAACATGGGAAATAAATAGACATTTTGGCTTAAGAACCTCTTTTGGAAGTAGTGATTTCACAGGCTAATTAACATCTTTGACTGCATGTTCAGAATGATGCTTGGTGCTGTTCTGGGGAAAATGGTCCTTTCTGATCTAAAACTGCTTCTTCTGCATCTCAAAGGTCTGTGTGTTGTTATCAAATCAGTGTTAATTCCTTGTCTGTTGTGATGCAAAGTGTCAGACTGGTAGTTACTGACCATCACTTTCAGTTTGGTGTTGCTGAATTGTTAACACATTGGCTTCAGCTCACTGGAGCGTACCATTATTTGGAGGTCTGCCTGAGAAAAATAGCTAAAATAGTATTTGACTTTGTTTCTGAGATTAAGCTTTGCTCAAAAGTTGTAGCAACTCACTTAGTAAGTGGTAGATTGAATGTTATGAACATGTCATTATTTTAGGAGTTTTTCCAGCTTGTTTTAATGATAGCAGCAGTTCTTTTCTGCTGTGGTGGACCAGAAAATCTAACCTAAAATTTACTACAGCAGCACTAAGGTTAATCCTAAATCCTTCTTTGACTTTGGGCAAACTAAGTGGTGCTTGAGGAGGAGGAAGTACCTGTATAGTGATGGAATATCTTAACTTCAGGTTTCTTGTGGATGCACAGTCTGAGTCTGGCTTACTCTCTGCAGCATTTAAATCTTTCCCAAGGTGTGTGTTTGTTGTAGTTTGTTGTAAATCATTTAGTATTTACTTTTATGGCAAAGCACCTTGCTATGTGAATATCCTACCTCCCTTCAACCTACCTCTAGTTACAACTTCTAAATGCAGAAAGAGAGATTTGTTTCCCTAAAGAATACATAGCAGAGAGCATGAAGCAAAGGGAATTAAAAACATGAAAGGAATACTGAACAACTGTAAGGAGAATTTGGTGAAAACCTGTATATCCAGCCTTGTACTCCACTGAGGAGCTACAAAATCTGTACTCGGTGTGCCTCAGGTGGGGCAGTTTATTGCAGATGTTGTTGGTCTCCTAATACTGGGTGGGGTTGCTGTGAGGAGCACGACAATAGCTCGCATCATTCTTTTGTGAGCATCATTCACTGATCAGTGAGGTAAATCAGAAGGAAGGCAGATCCCTGGAACAAAACAAACTAAAAAAAGCAAAAATGTAGGTTGAGCTTTTTTCCCCCTGAATTGCTTGTCACATGCCACCTACTCATTTCCCGGTTATCTTTGGTCACCCAGTATCATCAGAGACTTTCCGAGCCCTGAGCGTGAGCTCGGTGTGGGCTTGTGGTTTTTACACTCCTCTGAGCTCTCAGTGCAGAGCTGTCAGTGCTCAGAGCACGTCACCTCCAGTGAAGGCTTTTCCCACAGGTTCCATAGTCCTGTTTGCTCAGAGGTGGGCTCTGTTTCCTACTGCAGCCCAGCCAGGCACATTTGAAGGGTCAAGAAGCAACTGAAGTTGCACTGAACCCCCCCCTCCATGACTGATTCAGGTTGCAAAGGGGCAGCATCAAGGCTGGTTTTTGCAGTTGGGTTTTGTCTGTGGTCTCATGTCATTGCTGAAGTGCTCCTACACCACCACTTCATCTTCTTACCAACACCTTCCAGTGAGTCACTGGCAACCCAGAGCCTTGTCCCCTTGCTGGTGCACTCGGTGCTCTTGTGAAATGATTCTTCTGCAGAAAAGGAGATAGAGGTTGTAAATCTTGTCAGGAGAAATATTTGACTGATCTCTAGATACCTGCATCCACATACATACTCTGGTTTGGTTTCACACAGATGCCTTTGGGACTATCACCTGCTTGTGGATGTGGCCACATTTGTGCTTTCACGTTCAGAAATGTCACTGCAGTTAGAGATCAAGATTCCAGGACTGTGTCCTCAGTGAGGCTTTTCTCTACTAGATGATCTTTCGAGGTCCCTTCCAACCCCTATGATTCTATGATTCTATGAATAGCAATTTATATTATATGGAGCTCAAATGAAAAAACAAGGGGTTTTTGATTTAAAATTATAATCTTTGCTCCAAGTCTGATGAAGTGCAAGTAAATAAAGCAGAATAAGGACAAGATCATAACTCTGAAGGTATTTTTAATAACAAATAATATCAAGTTAGCAAAGAGGGTACTTTTATTATGATAATTTCGATGCAGTTCTTTGATTCTGTGTTTCTGTCATGTAAAACAAGCTGTAAAGAGAAACCATTATCAGTGCCAATGATGGTGCCTGAAGGAGATTCCTGGGAAGCCAGACTATGAGAAATACCACGTTTAATGCACACAAGTGAGATTTTATGCCTACTAGTCAGGAAATTCAAAGTTAGGGTTCCCTTAGCAGCTGTAACTCAGCTCTCTTGTGCGAGAAAACTCTTCTCCTGCTCTTTATGATGATAATTTTTCTACTTTTAATGTGTTTTTGCAAGGTGGCCAAGTTACGATTACTGTGGGAACCATAATGTTAAATTTCATCTGTCGTGAAAGTGAAATTTTACTTGCAATGCTGGATTACTGTACTTCCTGCTATGTAATATATGTATTTGGGGGGAGGAGGAAAATTACACAAAAGTGTATTGATATTTATTTCAGCATATCAGTATCTCTAAGATTTATGACCTTTGGTCCGGGAGATATTTTTTTTAATGTTTGTGTAGTGCTCCACACAATGCAGCTCTCGTCTGGGAGATTTGGATATTACCACATTGCACATAATGACATTTTCACAGGAGGATTGAATTCCACTTTGTGTGCATTTCTCTAGATTGAGGTTATTCTTAGCATAAATCTTTGTATTTGAATGGGCTACGATTGCCCTGCATTAGACCAAAAGAGTAGCCCAGACACGTAGGTCCTCTTCCACTAAAATGGTGATCTAGCAGTTAAAAGACCATCTGAGGTATCTTGACCAATGAATCCCTTCTGTGGATCCAGACAGTGTAGATGTCACACCACTGTAGCCTCAGGTTTTTGGATGAGTCAGTATTTAGCAAGGAACATTTGGCTTCCTCTCCCATGCTGGGCACTAAAGAAAAATCTTAGTATCTTCTAGGTACTGCACAGACTGGGGGGAAGTATTCCAACAGTATGTCCAACAACTTTTTTTTTCCTTTTGAAAATTTCTTTCTACCTTTTTCACTGACCTTTTTCTTCTGTATAAAAAAACCTAAACACACACACACACAAAAACACCCACAACCAACCAAACAATCCAACAAAACAAAACTTTTCCTGGACCTTGCCTTTTGGGTGATGAAATTGCAGTGAAGTGAGAGAGCAGCCAGCTCTCCAACCCCAGGATATTGTTGCTGCTCTTACTACTGCTGCTGCTTTTTTTTCATTTCATCTTAGCAAGGACATTTGGAGATGAAACAAAATTATTCTGAGGAGTAGGGGTCAGCATTGCAAGGCTGACTGGTAGGTCACCAGATGCAATAACTTCAGGCATCACAAGAGTTTGTAGCAAGGACATTCAGCATTGACAGAATAGGTGTCCACGGGGGAGGAGAAGAATTTGCTCCAATGGCTGAAGCAGGCAGTAATTTTTTTTTTAGGTTAAACTCAAGAAGCTAAGTGCAGCTACTGTAAAACAGGAAAAAGAAATGTGAATCTAAATGACAAAGGGGAAGTTTCTATAAGCAGAAGTAAAACAATTTCACTGATTATACACATGTATGAGTATTTTCTTGACTGACACGAGGAGTGTTTTCTTGATCCCTACATTACTCTTGCCTAATTATTTGCATTTTTTTTTTTTATAGTACCCATGTGGAGAAATGGATCTAGACTCTTCTACGTCATCTCAAATTTTTGATGATCAGATGGTAAATCCTTTAATTTTAAAGCATTTCGAAACTTGATTGGAAGCACAATTTTTTTTAGTTTGAGATTCTTTGCTTCTTACAAATTTAAAAACCCAGCAGGTGAAGAAGCCTTCTATTGTTTTCTCCAGTGTGCTGTGTTTTTGGTTTGTGTTTATTTTTTTTTTTTAGTTTGGGTTTTTAAAAATTATTTTTTTTCTTTTAGTGGTGATTTGGGCTTTGCTGTTTGTTTTGGTGGTTTTTTTTTTAGTAGTGCAAAGCAGTTGCTAATGTTATAACATGTTCCAAATGTTCTCAATTTTTAAATACTCTATAATTTCTGTGTTGCACTGGTAACTGATGAAAGCATCAGGATAAGTAATCAACTGGCAGCCCAGGAACAAACTGAATTAAATTAAAGACCTTAAATTAAAATGAAGTACCTTAACACAGTTACAGGGTTTGACGGGCAACAAAACCAGTTTTGGGGCAGTTTGAAAAGTCACTGGCAGTCTTGACACATGCCCTTCTCTAGCAAAGCATATTTGCCTCTTCTGGCTGAAGTTCTCTACCTTTGCTCTCTGATAACCTCTCAAGTACTGCCCAGAGGCTGTTTTCACTGAACATGTCAGCTGGATGCTGCTGTTGAGGTGTGTAACCCGGGCAGATTCTCTGATGAAAAAGAACCTTTGTGAGTTTGCTACTGCCAAGCCTCACAGCTAGCATTGCCCACTGCAGCATTTGATGTCCTCTCAGTAGCTGTGTGAAACATCTACTTCCTTCTGAAGTCATCAGATGAGTACAAATGGACCCAAAGATCTCTGTGGGTCCCCTTCAACTTGAAATAGCCTATGAAAAAAGAAATGCAGTAAGTTGGTAGGATTTGGAAATCCTGTGCAGGCATTTAAGATTGTTAATATTACCACTCATTTTCAATTATAACCCTCCTGGTCTTACCCTTTGCTTTGTTGGACGTACCTGATGCTGATAATTAGCTGTTTGCATCATGAAACAAAGCCTGGGAAAGAAATCTTTTTTTTTTTCCCCTTTCTGTACAAGGTTGCCCTAAAGAAAGACGAGATCTTTGTCTCTTCAAACCCGAGAGAACACCTGGTTCATTCGTGGTCTGCTTCAGGAGGTGTGCAGTGGTGACTGGTTTCTTTGTTCTCCTTAGGCTCTAGAGGAAGCTAATGACTGTGTGAGTGACCTGCCCAGCCCCTTTGCCTACCTGCTGACCATCCACCTGAAGGAAGGCCGGAACCTGGTTATCAGAGATCGCTGTGGTGAGCCCCACCTTTCAGCTGATTTCTTTTCAAAATCACACAGCTCTCCTTTCACTGACTTGGGCAGCAGTTGGCTTCTTTTCTTATCTCTGACACAACAAGTCATTGGCTTGTGTCCCTTGCCTGGGTCAGAGCACTCAACGACTGGGTTTATCCACCTTAGATACACAGGGGAGGGAGCTGCCCTCTGCTTGCTGCTCCTCCTGTCTGCACAGCTGCAAAGCACCTTCTTGGCTGGGCTGAACATCTGTACCTCTTTTGGGAGCTGCAGAGTGATTTATCTTGAGAAATTCTATTTGAACTTAAAAAAAAAAAAAGCCAAAGAATATTTTGAAGTTTATGAAACGATGAAGTTGTTCTAGGAGTGCTTTTTGGGCTATCTGCAAATATTTTAATGAAAAGGAAACCATGGGAGCAAGGCTGTAAGCCAACAGTCCCCTCTCTAATCTGAGATGCAGCCTAAGGAGGACAACATTTAAAAAAAAAAAAAAATGTTACCAAACAAATTAGAGAAGATTTGAGGAAATTCCTGGAAAAACTGTGTGAAAGTGCCTGCTGTTAGCCTGGCTCTTTTTCAGGCTGTTGCAACAGAGAGTAAAAGTGCTTATAAGCAGCCAGCTGGTAGTTTCTCAGCTCGCTGTGGAGGGAAGTGTTGTCTTCCTGGAGGCTTGTAAGGCTCTGCAGCAGCAGCTGCTTCAGGAGCTTTGATCTGAACCTGCCAGAGAGCTCTTCCACATGTCCAATCTTCCTGCATTTTAGATTGGTTGGTTCTTTTTTCCCCTCCCCCAGCATATAGAAAAGTTGTAATACTTTTGTATTGCAAAGTGGATGAGCAGTTTCTCTCTTTCGAGATGAAGTAATAGGCTTTATTCACACAGTTTTAAAGAGAATAAGCTCCCACAGCCTACGAAGGTTTGCATCTGGAGGGACCTGTATAGCTTTAGAAACCTTGCATGGGGTTCTGTTTGTTGGGATTTCCCTTATCTATTAGCTCTGTTAACTGTTTTTTTTTTCATGTGTTCAGCAAACAGTAACTCTTGGCCAAGTGTATGCTCATTTTTCTTCTCAGCTTTTGGAAGAAGTGAATGAATACTTAGATTAAGATCTTTCCTCTTTAAACATAAGCAATTATTTCCTAACAGTGTAACAGTTCATCAGGTTTACTAGCAAGCTGAACAAGCCAGGACACATACAACTGCTGGAAAAGATGCTAGAAATGAGCAATTCCAGCAGAGTAGTATTTCTAAAGAGGACAAAGCATAGTTTGCTCTAGGCTGTGTTTTGTTGCATAAGAAAGCAAATGCTTCTCTTAGTGAAGCTTTGGACAAGGCACTGAAACAACATAAGCAAAGGGAAGAAAAAAGCATTTTGGGTCTCTGTTGCTTTGTGGCAGATGACCACTCATTTAATAAACTAGGTATGTGAGGTGATGCATCATTCAATAAATTCCTGTGGTTTTTTTTGCAGAGGCACTGAGAGGGAGGAAAATAGTGACCTAACGATTAGTCTGGTCACACTCCCGTTGGTGCCATAAAAAAACCCCAGCATGCTGCTGATGCCCTGATGCAGGTCTTCATAGATCTCTGTTGTACTGGTGACTTAGGATCTTTGCCTAACACTCAAGCCTGCCCTGCAGCTGCTGTGTTTTTTGCAACGTGCTTTTAAAAGTGGGAAGTTGTCGAATTTGCTCCTCTCTCCTATGTGAGCAGGAGAAGGTTTTCCTCAGGGAAAACTTGTGGGCCAGGAGAACATGCCCTTGCTCTTCTCCCAGCGGATATAGCTGTTGCAGTGGGGTGTACCAGCCTGCTCCCAAAAATCTGAATAGAGGAACATGTCTGCAGCTGGCGTATCCTGCCAGTCAGACCATGGCTTGGGCTGAAGGCCAAGGTGCCCTTATTCACACTTAGGGAACAGCAGATCTCTAGAGCTAACCCAGAAATGCTGCCTGAGACAGCTGGGAGAGGGTTTCATCCCCTCTTCCCCGTGGTTTTGTGTGCGCAAGGAGGCACTGGAGCTCTCCAGGGGATAAGACTGAGTTGCTGATCTTGTGTTTTTTGTGTGTCTGTTGGGGTTTGGAAACTCTTGTGGTCAGCCTTGCGTGAGCAGCTGCAAACCCACTCCGGTTAGGTAGGAGTGGTGGTGGAGTGTCAGTTTGTAGGCAGGAGTTGCAATGTCATCCTGTTGTTTAAATGATGTGGTCATAGCCAGAGGGAACTGCCTGACTGGTCACTGCGGGAAACTAGCTCCAAATAGTGGGTGGAGGATGCTGCCCATAAAACGCCCACATGAAAACCCCAGACTGAGCGAAGAGTGTACGCCAGCAGCCTAAAACGAATTTACCATCATTTTTTATAAGTTCTCTAAATTTTAATATTCAATTATGCAGCGATGGCTCTAAAACAAACCCCAAAACCAGACACCGAACCCACCCGCTTTCTGTTTCGGGAGGCAGTGCTGGTTTGCCCCGAGGAACGGGCCCTGCAG
>NW_008582206.1:6122-15096 GCF_000691845.1 Merops nubicus | reverse complement strand
CTTGATGATCTTGAAGATCTCTTCCAGTCAGAACGACCCTATTATCAGCATGTACTTATCAACATTTTAAAAGGATTCTGAAAAACAACACCTCTATCTGCACATAAATAAAGCACTTTATTTATGAAATATCGAAGGATGTCAGCCACCTGATTGGTAGTTAGATCATAAAATATACAAAGTAATACCTGATCACCAGAAAACACTCCCATTAGAATAGAATTGTTTATATCTACATATGCTGAAAAATAACAGAACTTGAGATGCAATGAAATGCTTACAGCACGGCAAAATGAAGAAAAAAAAAAATAAAATACTAAAACTAAAACGACTGATATGGGATTTTTGTTCTCCATTATGCACTTAAATAGAGTAAATAAATTACATTTAAACTCACTTTGACATTGAGGTGTTATAATGTGGCCTTGATGTGACTGTGAGTCTCAAACCTTTACATCATCATGTTTAATCCCTCAAGAACTGAACACTGATTTCTTACTCAGAAAGACAATTTTGAAAGCAGTTTGGATTTCCTGTTTTGAAACATGCATATTTTGTACACATGCAGCAGACAATGCTGTGAGTTAGAAATGTGACAGCTTTTTATTGCAAGGATGGGTCCTGGTGATGTCCACTGCTGTCTTCTATCAAATGTTCATTCGTCAATTTAATTTAGAGATACATGAGGAAGCATTCACATCCTCTTATGAACACAGCATGTGTGTTTTCCTAACACACAGCCTATGAATGACAAAGAATATAATAGAATGTCATTTTTGGCTGGAGGAAAGGATGGTTTTGAGACTGAGTTCTTGCTCATTATCCACCAACTGAATCCACCTTCCATAAAGTAGTTTACTGAACACTGCCCCTTACCATTTATGATATTTCAACAAATGCTTTAAACAAGGAATTTACATGCATGCATCAAAATATGCTTTGATGCAGTTCTCTGCCAACTCTGCCTACGTACAGGCTGCTGCTGCACAGCCACAGCATTTGGAGCTTCTGCTGTAACACCTTCCAGCTTACAGACCTGTAATATTTTATTATGCAGAACATCATCAACGCTATATTAACTTTCAGAAGTTCTAAATGGTCTCCTTGGCAGTGAAGTCATACCAAAAAACACAAAATCAAACAAACAAACAAACAAACAATCTTAGCCACTGCTAAGTGCAGGCACACTTGAGGAATTTGTAAGAGGGTGACAACAATCTGAAAGATCCTGTTCCTACATTTGCTAAATTGTAGCAGAGCTGCAAAATACCCTTAGGCACAGGCAAATAAAACTATGACAGTTTGCTTCAATGCACCTTTGTAAGAACCACCAACCTCTTTGCCTACCTCAGCCACCTAGACTTATTCAGCACAACTAGCCAACATATGGTGCACTCAACCTCATTCTCTGCCTCCTACCTGCACAGCTAAAAATAGAGGGCTTGGTTATGGTGGCTGCTGCCATCTTTACATTGATGAGGATGATCTAGGTGGATGAAACTATAGCTTCTCAGAACCAAGAGCTGCCTTTCATGTCCTCGTCAGTGGCATTAGAAGCAGGAAGTCCAATTTCTGAGCTCTCACCTGGCCATTTGTGCCAAATACCTCTTTTGAGACAGCCTTTGGTTTTGTTTGGTCTTCATTCTTGGTTTGTCCAGATTCACTTTTACATTGCTGCAACACCTGTAACAAGCCCAGCACGGTCAAAGTGGGACGGAAGTGAGAACAGAGCAACCACATGGCCACATCCCACCAGTAAGTGAGGAGTGCTGCTTGTGGAGGAGAGAAGGGTAAAAGAAGGCAATGGCCTTTCCACTCTTCCTCTGCCATTCAATGACTTTATATGCTTTCTAAGCAGTTGCCCTCTTCTGCAGGTTTTAATGCTATGCACATTCAGCAAGTGAATATCTGACACAGAAAACTAAGTAAGTACAAAATTGGTCATGTAGGCAATGGCTACAGCCCCAGAAGATTCAATGAATGTATTCAGGCACTTAAGATACTAATATGACTACTTGTCAGATGAAACCTAAACTCAAATTGGTTTGCAATTTGATGCAGCAGTGCCTCACCATGTATGTCAGATTTAGAGAAAAATAAAAACAGCAGGAGTAAATTAAGTGCCAACACCTTCACATTCGCAAATAAGTATCTTTTAAATACCCCTTTGCTCACAACATATATACTTAAAACGTATTTAGATTTGCAATATCTTGATAAAGCCTTAGAACATCTTTTCTGTTTACCAAACAAAAATCACCTCTTGCAACAGCAGTTTGTTTTGTCAGTGTAATATAATCCCATAGCAGAAAGAATACCTTGTCAAAGCTAACAAGCTTGTGATCACTCTATTCATAAACCTGAAATGGACATTCTTCCTAAAACCAAGACTCAGACAAGCCCAAGGCTACTCCAACTGTACAGACAATTACAGGCTGCACAAAATTTGCACACTGTAGCTGTCAGAGGAATTACACCAGTGGGAACTGCACATGGGCAGACATTTCTGTGGGGACTTTCATTACTTGAGCATTCCTTCCATGGAGTAAGTTTTTACAGTAACATTTCAGGCATGACAAAGGAAAAGCTTCTACCTCTTAGCCTATAAATTCTTCTCCAATCTGCTATCATCACTACATTATTATGTTATGCTTCTGTAATAACATTTTCAATTCCAAAACACTTAAAAAGGCTAACTTGAACTCTGCATAAGGAAAAATCATGTATCCTCAAAACATTCCAGGGAAAACCCAAAAATGAATACCACCAAAGCCAGGGGAAAAAAAGAAAAAAGAAAAAAAAAAAAAAAAACAACAAACAAACAAACAAAACAAAAAACCAACAAAACAACAACAACAAAAAAACCACACCACGTGTACAGCAGGTCTTCAAACAAGTAAGAATTAATTACTTGCTGTTTTACAACTGCATGGAGATCAACACAAGTTTTGCAAAAAATACAGGGATATTCTGGGCACACGCAAGTCTGTGAACTTCACCGGGGTCAAAAATTTACCCAGCAGTGATAAACTGTTGTCTTCTTTAGATTAGGCCAATGGCATCACCCTATCTTCAGTATTAAGTATTGATCCCGCCTCATTGCCCTTAACTCCTTTTTCAGCTATGCAAGTTCACAAGCTCTGCAACTATTTCAATATCTGAGCCCCGCTTAGATGAGTCAATCTGAGCTGATCTCATCATTGTCAGACAGTACGTCACAGTCTCTCAACAGCAAATTGCTCCAGCCTGTTCTAAGAGCTGTCTGGAAGGTTAATCACATGCCTGTCCATGTGGCAGCATATCAAGGAATAAACAAGTGTTCATTCTTTGCTGGATTTCTTTTAAATTTTTTGACCTGTCTTGTGATAAATAATAACGGCAGAACAGTCTGCACATATTTCAAGCAATTAGTCTTTCCACTTGTATTCAGGAATTTCTTTGCAGGTATATCAGGGATTCTGCTTTTCTGAGATAGAAAGCAGGTTTTCCATTATGGTATCTGAGTTTTCAAGCCATTATTTGTTTAGAGGCTATGTAAAATTGCATTTTGCAACTGTAACCTTTTTATAGTTTTCAATACAGACCATAGATTACAGCTGCAGTTTACTAATATTGACTGTTGCATGCAAAGGGAAGAACTGAAATCAAGACGCTCTCTGTAGCTCTAGTATTGGAGATCCAGGAAGAGAAAAAAAAGCGTGACCGTGATTTCAGAAGCTCCCTAACACCAGGTATTGGACTGAATTAAGATAGCAGGGAAGCATGCTGGAGTCCCATTCATCATAAACCAGCAACTCTGAGCAGCACAGAAGTTTTCCTCTAGTAAGAGTAGTGGATGAAATTTTAGCTTCATAAAAGACACTGAAGAAATATGATCCCATTTCACTTTTGTAGTAATTGAAAAGGCAGAGCTCTCTTTCTTAAAGTTTAGCTCCACGCTGCACAAGATCTTTTTGAATGCTGATGTTGCTTCATCCACCATCCAAATAATCCAGCATCCCTTTTGCAAGAGTACTTTCACAACTGCCACGTACAAGAGCACATCCTCCCTCCCTCTGCTGTTTGGGGCCTCTGCTACATCAGCCACTACTTCCTCTGCCCTCTCTTGTGGGGCCAAGGTGCTTTCTTCCTCCTTTGCAACCTTTCGTTCCTGTACTTGCCTGCAACTTTTTCAATACTGACTTGAAAACCTGACACTTGCTGGATTTCCTTAAGTCACTTTTAGCAAAAAAATTTCAGTTTTGCTGAGTTTACAGGAAGCTGATGCAGATTTGCAGCTATTTTCAGCTGTAAAATACATTTCCTTTTATTCTTTCAGGGTCTTGTGTCGAAAAGAGATCTCTGAGACATCTCTACTTTGTAAGTCTGTCAAAAATAACACATGTCGGTCTGATCAGCTACTTCACTGCAAAACCATAAAGGCAATTTATTCTCACTTACGTGTCATCATGATCACAGCTCACTGCAGTATTATTACCAGAATAAGTTCAAGAAGGATCAGTTCAAAAGTGCCAGCAGCAGCAGCTCTATCACCTGTCAAGTGGCCACCAAGAGAACCATTCTTAGAAAATCTAAAGGAAAAGAAAAGCAGACTGGATGGGAGACAGTGAGCAAGTGGTTATGCTCTTTCACTTCAAAGTCATACATCTCACCTGAAAGACAGGGGGAGGGATATTTACAACTGCATCCCATCTCCTGTCAAGTGCATGCTCAAAGGTATTGGGAATTAATTTCTGACATGTTTATTACACAGGTTGATTCAGTGTTCCCCTAATATGACCATGCTTACAGGAATGGATATTAGACAGTGCTTCTAAGCTCCAGTAAAGATGTGGTCAGTAAGCACAGGGATGATTTGCCAAGGGATGAAGGGTAGTGAAAGGGTAGTGAATAAAGGGTGTGAAAGAGGAGGATGTAAACAGATAGGTCCTCACTTAGTTTGGTAAGACAGGGAGCATCATAAGAGGGTGGGGACATCGTTGGGAATATTGGACTAGTACTTTGGTATGAGAAAAATGGGATAGTAAATTTTGTTGTTTGACTGAGAAATATTTTGTTTGTTTTCAAATGTAGCCTTGGCTTTCCCTGTGATTACATATTGAATCTCAGTTGAATTTTGCATTAAAATTCTATGGTGAATGAGTAGTTACAAAGGAACCATACAGATTGAAGAAAATCTCTTTGATAAGCTAGTCAACACAGTGCCTAAAGAGCCAAGTTACTGAAAATGTGAGATCTCAGACAATGCTGCAAAACTCCTTTCCTTGTTTGTTTTTGTTTTTTTTTTTTTAATTGCTTACATGAAAGCTTACATGAAAGTATGACTCTATATGCCATTTAATTCCATTTAACACAGTTTGATGAAACTGGATAAAGAAACCAAATATAATTGGTACATCATTTCTGTATAATAATATACAGAATATGCCCATAATCTTTCCCATTTCAGCATTATCCCACTAAAAACAGTTACTTTAAAAGTACATCTCTCTGGTTGTTTTGGTCAGCTTTTTTAAAGGCGAAACTATGCAAACTGAAAAAGTAGAAGACATAATAATATTCCTATAGAGTTTCCAAATGACAGTATTAGGGTGGTTGTTCAGATTGTAAGTGGTTGTAAGTTGGACATGATGGTTTGTTCTGACCAACAATTCACATACAAATGAGGACTCTCACAGTATCCTTCACTGCAAAGAGTCTATTCTTAGGCATAAAACTCAAGGATAGGCTCAAGGATTAGGGTGCTTCATTTGATAATAAAGTGTCAAAACCCTTGAAAATACTGTCTGTCAAAAACAAAGGAAAAAAATTAGTATGAGTACAAAGACCGCTTTCCTTCTTCTACCCTATACAAACACATTAAGCTATTGCTACAAATAAAAATATTCTTCTCCTCGAGAATGCACAACTTGAATAGGAGGACACGTTTGTGTTCTTATTTTGGAAAAGTTTGTCATAATGCACAAAATATTATCATCAAGAAACAGTATGACCTTAGCCTTCTAAGAAGGTAAAATGGCAAAAGCTTATTCATGCACTGACAGATGGATCTTTGTGTTTGCAGTGGAAAACCTGATGGGTAAAATTTAGCCCTTCATTTTCTGAGTCACTGTAGTAATCATCAGTAAGTACAAAATTCCAAAACCATCACCAATGGGACTGTGAAGGTGAGGCACACCATATAGTGTGTCTATTGTCACAGAATGACAAAGAAAACACTGTGATTCATAACTATCTTTATATTAAAACTAGGGAGTAATCATAAAAATGTATTCTCTTCATCAATATGAGGCTTTCTGAGGAGAAAGAACAGACTTGTCTCCTTCTACTCCATTCAGAGATGAGTATCCTTTTGAATAATTTAAATTTAAAATTTTATGATAGCTTTGTGGAAGAGTTGTCCTTGTCAAAATTATACTTTATGGACAATATTTTCTTACAGTTTAAAGGGCTGAATTATTTTACAGTGCTCAAAAGCCATGTTTTTTTTAATGTTCCCAGTAAAACTAAGGCATATTAAAAAAAAAAAAAAAAAAGAAGTTTTTAATTCATAACTAGCAGTTTAGAAAAGGAAAACATTTAGTGCTGTTCAAAAACTAGATTACACATACATTTTTCACTGGAAGAAAGTGCTCAACCAGGTAGCTTACCAGCCAAGGGAGAAGAGATGTCAATACTGTCAATAATGCAATTTCCACCTTAATCCGAAGGGAGGTCAACTAAGCACTTTTTGTCTGTGCTGGAGAGCTGAATATACACTAATTTTGGATTGAATCTGGTATTTTCATGCCATCTAGGACATAATCGCTCTGCAAGGCTGTCTTCTGTCTCTTATTAGACCCACACAGAACAAAAAATCCTCAGAGCTGACCAGGACAACACAGAGAGCACATTTATCTGCCTTCTATTAGTCTCTTTCATTTCTTCTCTTTCCAATCAGAGCTTTCTCACCATTTTTCAAAATGTTAATGGTGCAATTGTTTTTAGTTTCTATTCTTCTTCTAAAATTAATGTCTTTTGGCAGCACTTTCACAGCATGATAGACCACAAGTGTCTCTATTTTGCAGTGCCTTTCCCAGGATACCACATTATGGACTAGAAATATTGGCCATTTTACTGACCCAAGACTGGCAACACATAGAGAAGAATGTCAGCTTTTAAAACATGTATACCTCAGTGGACCATGACTTTCCTTAAAGGAAATTAAAAACAGAAACAATTTTCAATATAAAAAATATTAGCTTTTTCATAACTCCATTTCCAAATCAGTCCAAGTCATCATTTACCAATGATGTCTGCATCATGGAGAGTATACTACTCCTTATCAGTTGTGCATTCTATGTTCTAACAGCATATAATGTGGCATCTCTTGCTATTTAAAAAAAAACACATTCCAGTTTGATTTCCATAGGACATGATATAAGATCAGATGGGGGTTAGATTTTCAGGGTACATCAATTGCTCTGTTTTTCATTCCCCTGAGAAGTAGGCTCAATGATGCCAAGACTCCAGGGATTGCAGGCTTTTACCAGGAATAATCTTTCACATTCTTGAACTTCAGCCATTCACACACTTGCTCTTGCTGTTCTTAATGCATTTATTCTTAAATGCATTAGTTAAAAAGTCTATTAAAAATCAGACTTTTTAACTAATCTCCTGAAAACAAATACGTAATCAGCTCTGTTCAGAAATAAATTATCTGTACATGTATTTTGCTACTAACTAAACACTAGGTAAGTTAATTTAGTTTTACATCTTTTTAAAAGTTTTCTGCCAAGAGAAGCTGTGATGCTTCTCATATCTCAGCAAATAAAACTCCAATTTTGATTTGGAATGTAGGGGGTTTAAATAACCAGTAGGGGCAAATGGCCTATTTTTAACAGGCTTTATTATCAAGGCTACAGAAAAAAAAGGCAAGTAAGACTAATTGCCATAAACTCCAATCTCTTCTCCTTTTCAAGGACATCTTAGTTGAGAGATCTTCAGATTGTTTTTGTTTTAGAGAAAAATATTTTGAAGCAAGTCAGTCCTCCTCTATAGACCACTAAGTGTTGGCCAAACTTTTATTACAAATCTATGAAAAGCTAGCTTATCAGATGATTCTATCTTTTTTCATGTAAATAGATGTGAAAAACAAAACAAATGGGTGGAGGCACTTGATGGAAAAGAGGCAGACATTAAGATTCATGATTTTCAGAAAAGACTAAAATAATTATACAGTCATAGAATGGTTTAGGTTAGAAAGGACCTTAAAGATCATCAAGTTCCAACCCCCCTGCCACAGGCAGGGACACCTCCCACTAGACCAGGTTGCTTGAAGTCCCATCCAGCTTGGCCCTGAACACTTCCAGGGAGGGGACATCCACAACTTTTCTGGGAAACCTGTTCTAGTGTCTCACCACCCTCGCAGTGAAGAATGTCTTCCTAATATCTAACCTTAATCTATCCTCTTTCAGTTTGAAAGTGTTACCCTTGTCCTATTACTACACTCTCTGACAAAGGGATACTTCTCCACATTTCCTGTAGGCCCCGTTTAGATATTGGATGGCTACAATAAGGTCTGCCTGGAGCCTTCTCTTCTTGAGGCTGAAAAACTCTAACTCTCCTCCTCTGTCCTCCTAGGGGAGATCCTCTATCCCCCTGATCATCTTCACAGCCCACCTCTGGATCCACTCAAATCAGTCCATGTCATTCTTGTGTTTGGGCCTCCAGAGCTGAACACAGAACTCTGCACAGGGTCTCATGAAAGCAGAGGAACCAACTTGCTGGCCACACTTCTTTTGATACAGTGCAGCATACAATTGGCTTTCTGGGCTGCAAGTGCACATTGTTGCCTCATATTCAATTTTTCATCCACTTACACACCCAAGTCCTTCTCAGCAGTGTTACTTTCAATCCACTCATCACCAAGCCTGTATTTGTGCTTGGGATTGCCCTAACCCAGGTGCAGAACCCTGCACCTTTCCGTGTTAAG
>NW_008582206.1:0-6060 GCF_000691845.1 Merops nubicus | reverse complement strand
ACACCACAGAGCTGGGTGTCGTCCACAAATTTGCTGAGGGTGCACTCAATCCCACTGTCCATACCAACAACAAAGATGTTAAACATCACCAGACCAAATACTGATCCCTGAGGAACATCACTCACCACTGATCTCCATGTAGACATCACACCATCAACCACAATTCTTTGACTGCGACCATCCAGACAATTCCTTATCCACTGAGTGGTCCACTGTTTTTTTGTGTGATCAATCAACACTATTCAAACCAATTGCCGTATTAAATCTGGGTCTAGAATGCCCGTATTAAATCTGGGTCTAGAAAATGGTAACTTAAAAAAAAAAAAAATAACCAGCATAAATGGACTTCGTTTTTCAACATATATAGAAAAATTATCGTGATCAACAATTTCATAAGGAAGATGACTTTAGAAACCTGTATTTCATGGATTTAATGTACATCTACAAAATATTACATTTTTAGCAGACAGGAAAATTTATGTTATTTCAAATAGAACACAAATAAATATGTGGTACTCATTCTAAAATATATTTTAAATGCCTTAAGTACTTAATTACTCTTTGTATCACCTGGCATGCTTTCATCTGATCTTTATCCTTCTAGAAATGGGCACTTAAAGCCACCTAGGCTTCATAGACACTAGTCTAGCCACTCAACTGCCACTCACAAGCGAGAAGAAAAATACAAAATAGCAGTTTATCATAAATTCATGCTTTGTTTGTTATTTTTAAAGCCATTTTGTTTTATTATCTCAGTTGGTATTCACCATCAAAAACTAGGTTTTGATCTAATCCATCACTTCAGAGCAACCAAAATCAAAGCTCTCCCAACTTAACATAAAAACACTCCACTATTGAGGTTATCACAAAGGGACTTAACTCACTAACATCAAAGTCAATGAAAGTTTCGTCATCAAAGCTGTTGGGTGCATATATAACTATTAACACTAGTCAGACTATTAATCAATACATAAGAGATTCTTTCAGTAGGGAGAATTTTCTGCTTTGCAAATTGTAAGCCTAAAAATCCAGTATACATGAACCGGAAGAGAGATGGTGTTTAGGGGCTAAATGCAACTGGAAAATATATTAGGTGTTTCATATCTGGCTTCCAAAAAAAAAAGTATCAGTCAGAACAAAGCCTAAATAAATGTCTTGCCTCATATGACATTCTATCTACAGAGTGGTGTCAAAATGTACAGCATTCCAACAGAGTAGTTTTTTACCTGCTATATATACTTCTGTAGCACACCTACATACCTGCGAAAAGGCAACTCATCTATTTTATAGAGCTCTCTGAAGACACTTGAAAGAGTATTCTTCTTTACTATTTTGCAATGGCTCTAGTCCACAGAAGTTCACAGTCAATCCCAGAGACTGCCATGTGTCCAAGGAAAAACCATGCTGGCAGCTTACTCCTTCCACATGCCCAAACAAAAAAGAATTAACTGCTTGGTGGAGAGAAAGCCATCTTTGGAAGACCAGATTGCACAGCATTTCCTAAAGCTCTTTAAATGACCTCTAATCTACAGGAAGATGTAATCAACCCAACAGAAAAACAGACTCCACAGTTCATGAGTGTCTCACACTTTATATCTAGCTCCAGCAGTAGATGTTGTGCTTATTTCAAGTAGAAGCACCTTTTCTTAGAAGACAAGGAGAGGGAAAGGGCAGCCTTCCCAAGACTAGATAAACCTACAGCTGTTAAGCACAGTAAAGCTTCAGTGAATTACAGAGTTTTAAAGTATACAGCTGCTTGTTTACAATTAGAATATGCTTCAAGATCGTTAAAAAGCAAGTCTTTCGTAGCAGGCAAATCTCTTTCTTGCAGTTGCAAAAAGTAAGAAACATATAAAACAGAGAACACTAAGCCAATATCCATAGCCATCTATATCTAGATTTCTTTGTCTGTAATTTAAAAAAAAAAAAAAAAATTTAGATCCCTGCTTGAAAACAACAAAAAAAAGTCTATAAACGGCCAAAGACAATTCATTTTGGAATTTGAACACTGTACCAGTCACTCACTACAAGATGACCTGATAATCATTCAATTGAACATTTAAACTTTTTCACTTAGAGGACAAACAGCTAATCTCAAACAAATGCAATAGGCTTCAGAACCTTTCTTAAAGCTGCTTTAGAAGTTCAATTACTGCATTTGAGTGCTTGCAAAGCCTTACTTAGTTGTTGCTCCCATCTTTTGCAATTCTTGAATGCAAAAGGAAGTGGCACCATGCTAATTTATAGATTTTTATTTGCTCCTTAACCCCTTCCAAAGTCAAGATGCAAAGATACAAGTCTGTTACCTAGATGGCAAAACACCTCTAAGGAAAACTTTTAAAACTTCTGTAGTTTAATTTGATGCCCTTATGGTTCTGTAGTATGCATAACAGGGAACATTAACTTTTTAAATGGTAACATGATTTTCCTGGCCTCTCTTTCATCCCACCAGCTTTTTACTGACTTTTTGTACAGAAGCAAGTCTGTGCTTTTGTTTATCACTGTTGTCTTTTTTTAAAGTTGTTGTTCAAATGTTCCCTTTTGTCTGAACGGCACACAGTATTCATGACATGGACTCATAATGAAATTATACACTGACATGGTGGTTACGGTGGTTTTCTCAGCTAAAAAATTGAGAATTTTTTTTTCTAAACACTACTCAACAACAAACTGACATCTCCAATACAGAGAGACCAAATATAAGTTCACGTAAAAAATAATCACTTAGAAAACAGTAGGAAAGGAGGGGTGGAGAAAGAAGTGCCTTGCTTCATTCACACGTAATTATGAAGATCTACAGTATCTCTGAATAGACATTAAATTATCTAAGCCAAAATGTCTTAATTCAAATTTATAGGCTAAATTTGCAAGTGGAATTTAGGCATTGTAATATCCAGCTCATAGATGGCTCCTACCCAGTCACTTTTATGTTCTTTTTGTGTCATATATATAGGGAGAATTAATAGCATAAAAACTAGCTTCATGGAAATCACATATTGATTCAATCCGCTGCTTAAATGTGTTGGGAGGAAGTGCCAGGAAAGGAATGAAACCCTAATCCCATTCAGAAACAAATGTTAAAGGTCTAACCACAGATTAGACAGAGGTAGTGTCTTCTGTTTGGGATTCATGGCTGCAGATCCATGTGTCTGGCAAACTGGATGGTCTATTTACTTTCTGAGGAATTCACTGCTGCAAAATGTTGTCAATAACAAAGGCATGTCTTCTTGGCTGAAGAAATGGCACCAGAAAAGAAAAATCTCAGGGAGGATGGAAGAAAGATGACCTTACACACTAAATTCTTGGATTCATTCAGGATACCGCTTGTTTAGAAAAGGTTAATTAATGCTGTTTCCAGAAACACTGGGCAAGACTGATGGATAGAAGGCAGTCTGAAGAGCTGCTGAAATATTCAAAGAAAATACTTAGAGCAAGCAGCAGAAAACTGTCAGAGATCACAAACTGTCTATTTTAAAGCACAGCACACACACTGATTCATATTTAAGACAGAGGCTTCAGAGCAGTGAGGTCAAGCTGGTTTTATTCACATCTTTTCATAAGAATATCAAGTTGTGTACATATATAAACCTGTACTTGGGATGCATCCTTTCAGAAAAACAGGCACAACACATACACATCAGAATAGTTAATTTCTGCTGTCACTGTTCTTTTCTGTTTAATGCCTGCTAGATTCTCTTCAGGATTAGACTCAGCCCTTTGTAAAATCACATTAATTGTACTTTTATGAGCATCTGGAGTTCACACTTATTTGTTACAACACCTGTAGCAGTTAAGTCTTATTAGGTAAGTAAGGGCACTGAACTGTTGAGTGTCACAGCACTGAGCACCATCTTAAATGGGTTTGTAAATGCCATCATGCCAATTAGGATCAGAACCTGTTAATGACAAGGTTGTAATAATCCCATGTACTTGTTTTAGTACTCAAAACTTCTGGATAAGGAGCTTAAGACCAGGGCAAAAGATTCAAACTTTTGTTTCTTCCTTGAAGTGCACTCAGATATAACTTGCTGGCTGGAGACTAGTTAGTATGTACACGAGCACATCAACAGCATGGATGAGGAGGGCACACCAACAAAGCTGCAAACCAGCATCACCATACAGGTATGTCTAGAGAAACAAAATTCAGATCACCTAACCCCCATAAAATCAATGCCCTTTGTTTCTGCCCTCACAAAGTCCTGCCTATTCTGTGAGGGCAAAGAGAAGAGGTAACATGCATCTTATTCTCCCTTATTTGGCATTTCTGTCCACTCACAGGAATCAGTAATTGCACCACTCATTAGTGAGCCAGAACTGCCTCAATAGAAAGCAGGCAGATCCACTGCAGTTCTCTCCCTGCCCAGTTCCCTCTGTGGGAGAGGCAAACCTCTGATATATTCCCTGTATCCTATTGATCTGGTCCCAAAAGAAGCTGCAGAGCATTGGGTTGAATTTATAACTTAACAGATAAATGACAATGGATATTACGCAGTACTAGGGACACCTTGCAAAGCTGTGAAAATTACTGTGACTTTTATAGCCTTATTTTTTATAGTTGGATGTCAAGAATAGTAACAATATAGTATATCACTAGAAATAGAAAATTTATAATTTAAATTTTCAGGTGACATTTGCCTACAAATGCAGCTATGGTGCACATGAAAGCACTATTAACTCCATCGTGAGGTGTATTGCTCCACCTGATTGTAGCACAAATACTGTATTTTCTTCACTTTACAAATGCATTTGTGTCCATTATCAGTCCTGAAAACAAAATCCCCCCAAAAGCCCATTCTCTTTTGCCTTTATTAGTGTATTTGAAAGAAAACATAATGATGTTACTTCAAGGGGCCAGGCATTAGTTCTCAACCAGAAATCAGAGAATCACCTGCTTTCATCAGCCATTCCTCTGTCAATCTTGTCCACAGAAAAATACCTCTCTGGAGGTCAAATTTTTCCACAGGTGTTGAGAAATCACTGCAGATCAGATTATCCCTTTGCTCCATACCATACAATATGGATGTCCTGAAGCCAGAAAGAACAATTAGGGCCTCCTTACACGTATCTAGCTCGTCATCCTCAGTGAGGAACTACAGTAAGCTGAAGTATGTAACCAACATCATGCACTTTAAGAAACGTTTTCATTTAATTTCCCTCTTTCCCACACCTAAAAATTTTGGTTCCTGTGTTTCCCCCTGTTGTTGACCAATACAAACAACTATGAAAAACACCCTGACCATTTCAAACAGCAGAGCACACAAGACCCAATTCTAAAGTTGCTCCATGTGTCAAACGAAAATTAGAATTACTCTTTTATAGAATCATACAATCATGGAAACGTTCTGACTGGAAGAGATCTTTAAGATCATCAAGTCCAACCATTAACCCAACACTGCCAGGTCTCCACTAAACCATGCACCGAAGGGCCACATCTGCACATCTTTTAAATACCTCCAGGGATGGCAACTCCACCACTTCCTTGGGCACCCTGTTCCCATGCTTGACAACCCTTCCTGTAAAGAAATATTTCCTAATGTCCAATCTAAACCTCTCCTGGTGCAACTTGAGGCTTTCCTCTTGTTCTCTCTCTTGCTACATGGTAGAACAGGCTGCCCCACACCTCACTACAGCCTCCTTTCAGGTAGTTGTAGAAAGCCAGAAGGTCTCACCTCAGCCTCCTCTCCTCCAGGCTAAACAACCCCCAGTCCCCTCAGCCACTTCTTGTAAGACTTGTTCTCTACACCCTTCATCAGCTTTGTTGCCCTTCTTTGGATCTACTCTGGAACTTCAATGGTTTTCTTGTAGTGAGGGGCCGAAAACTGAACACAGTATTAGAGGTATTACCTCATCAGTGCTGAGTACAAAGGGGGAAAATCACTTCCCTAGGCCTGCTGGCCACACAGTTTCTGATACAAGCCAGGATGCTGTTGGCCTTCTTGACCACCTGGGCATACTGCTGGCTCATGTTCAGCTGCCTACCAACCAACACCCCCAGGCCCCTTCCCAGCCACTCCTGCCCAAGCCTGTAGCATGGCATGGGGTTCTTGTGACCCAAGTGCA
>NW_008582205.1:737-27431 GCF_000691845.1 Merops nubicus | reverse complement strand
CCCTATTTTTCTCCCCTGAATCTCTGAGGTCCTGTTTCACCTTTAAAACTAATAGAACTCTTTAATCATCAAGCTGTTAATTCAAATATCTCTTTCTCACCAGTGTGGAGAAGGAAGAGTTTCTTCACTTTCCTGAAAGGGATTTGCAACAAATATCCACTAATCAAGGTAAACAGAAGAGAAATCACAAACTACCTGAGGCCAGGCGTTTCGTACTTAGGTGCCTAATGACAAGCACATAAATCCATGTATAAATAACCAAATAAACAACCCAATTTAAAAAAATACAGAACTTCCAGCAATTCCTATTGATTTCCCTAGTCACTTTGTTTTCTCCAGTGCTAGTGAAAAATTGAGTACTTATACCATGCCCAACTCTAGGCACTCACATTTTAAAATATTCACTTTAGGAACACTACTCTGAGAAACTTCTGCCCCAACAGAAGAAGTGTAAAATATCCAAACTGATATTTTGGGTTGATAACTGTAAATGATGGGATTGAGAAAATAACTTCTTGTCTCTCGTAGAATGTCAACCCTACAGATACACGGTGCCACTGAGGTAACTAGCAAATGAAATTGTTCCCAGTGACTGGCAAATCAAGGCACACAGGTCTGCAGAGTCTCAGATAGCCACTGCAGGGCTTCAAATTTACTTTTGCAGCAGAGATGCTGTTTGCTCAGGAGTGTCACAGCCACAGAGCCTCCGAGCTGCAGCTGGGAGAAACACCCACTACCAGGAGCCTGTCTGAGAACCCCAAGAAGGCAGCCAGTATGACGAGGCAGTGCTCTCACTTCTTCTTATGCAACTGCCTCTTGGGACTAATTAGAGTTGCTTTTGTAATTCACACGCTATAAATTCCCTCAGATGCTTTTTGGAACCCCTGTGTGATCTCCTCGGTGAGATTGTGCTTGGTGCTGATGCAGCAAGTCAGCTGAACGTCCCCAGGCACGTCAGGACCCAGCTGAGCAGCAGCCAGGGGAGAGCTCAGAGCACTGACTGAGCATCAGCCACCACTCCCTTAATTTGCTGTTTCCCTTTCTTGCTCACTTAAGGTTAATTGTAAGTCCTGCAGAAGCTGCACCCTGTTCTCCTGCTAGGCTTTCTTTAATTAGCTTAATAACGCCATCTTATTTAATGACTGACCACAGCTAAGAGCTGGGTCAACAATAACTAACAACTACAACAAACTCTGCTTGTGTTGCAACAAGAGCAACTTAAAGTGGTGAGATAGGATACCAAAATCAAACAATCACAGGATGGTTTGGGTTGGGAGGGAACTTTAAAGGTCATCTAGTCCAACCCCCTGCAGGAAGCAGGTTGCTCAGAGCCCCATCCAACCTCCCCTGGGATGGTTCCAGGGATGGGGCAGTGACCACCTCTCTGGGCAGCCTGGGCCAGGGGTTCACCACCCTCGGTGTGAGAAATTCCTTCCTTCTATTTGGTCTAAATCTCCCCTCTTTTGGTATAAAACCATCACCTCTTGTTCTATTGAAACAGGTCCTGCTAAAAAGATCGTCCCCATCTTCCTGATAGGGCCCCTTTAAGTACTGAAGGGAGTCACTAAGGTCTCCCTAGAGCCATGCAGGTTCAGGTTGGATACCAAAATGCAGATACTCTCTCCTTTTGAGGGAAGCAATGGGGGCACAGCCACAGGTGATGTCCCCTTTGCAGTATCTCCTTCCCTGTGGGCAGGTAGGACCCACCATCTGACACGTGCAGTGTGGAGCAGAGCACTCCACAGATATCTCCTAGCCAGAGGTTAGCCAGATCTGAGCTCCTTGTAGTGACCATGACAGGGGATGGGGGGATCAGCTGCAGAGGTGTAAGGGATGGTCCCAGGCAAATTTGGTCTGCAAGTCTAGATAACCAGAAGGACATTTCATCCTGCTGCTGGAGCATCTCCTACCTATAGGTCCACCAACAGAAAAGCAGACCACCAACAGAAAAGGTATTTTTTCTGAGGCTGGCACTGGGAAGAAGGAATAGGAAGGTAATTGTGGGCAAAGCAAGGACGGGCAGAGAGGGGGCAGCAGCAGCAGAAAGGGGCTGGCAGAGTTCTCCATGGCCAAGGTCCCAAGGAAGCAGGAGGCTCTGCCAGAGAACAGCCAGACCTGGGCACAGCTGCAGGGTGGAAGAGTGAGGGATGTGAGGATCTGCACGGTGTCTTAACAAGATTTTTCATGGAAGATAGTCTGTGCTTTAAAAAAGACAAGATTTGAAGAAAGAAACCATGCCTTTTATGAGACAAGCACCATCTCATACCTACTTCTTACCATTTTTTTCCCCAATTATACTAGCTGACCTAATAAAAGATACTATCCTTCCTTTCAAACAATCCCTCTCTCACAGCCTGAGAGAATCACGAGCACAATAACGTTTTACTATCATGCAGATGTTAAAATATCACACACAGGCTTTTCTGTAAAAATATCTGGAATATCTAGGGAGTTGATGGATATGAAAGTTGTGTTCTTATGCCAACACCCTCCTTGGTAAATGTTATTGAAAACAGAACTAATCAAACTGGGATTTCTTTTTTTTTATTATTTTTAATCAGTCCCTTTGGTTGTAAAGTCTGTTTTGTTTAAAAAATAAAAATAAAATATTGAGTAGGAAGAAGTAATATAAATGGATCATGAAAGCAAATTATTATAAAAATGTTTCCCTCTTCACAGCTACAATAAAACCAAATTGTATTATGCTAACAAAGCCAAATTGCCAAATACAGAACTACAATTGGGTTTAATATACCAGTGCAGCATGCATATTCAAAATGTCCCAGAGTGTCTTGTAACAGTAAAAGCACAGCCTTATTACCCTAAGAGTCTGGTTTCGTTACCAACCAAGCACTAAATTGAACAATTAACCATCATATCTATTTATCAAAGCTTTCTGGGTTTTCTTCCTCCCTCAGCTGTAACCCTCAAATTTGTATTTGGGGTTAGATCATAATTTGGACTATTAAAATGCAAGAACTGATCCAAAAACCACGTAAGTAACTCAGGGTCTGGTGACTCCCACCAGGGAGGCTTCAGAAAGCCACCCTGTTCTGGAGTCTACAGGCCCTGAGTCTCCAAGGCTTTAGTGCCCATAGATTAAACACTGAACAAGTTTGCTTTCTTTATAGAAAGAGCTACAACCTCTGTGCCTTTGAAATATATAAAGACAGATTTACAGAAGAGACTCACTGTCATGTTAGGACCAAAATTTTCAGCCAGATTTGCAGAAGTTTACCACGAGGATGTCAATCAATTCTAAAAAAAAAATCCCTGTGTTTCCCAATTCATCCTTTAAGTAGGAAATGTTGTCTTACAAATCTGACCCTCCAGTACACTAAAATGTAACTTTAACTGAAACAATACAGAATTCAGCTGAGACTAACATACACAATATCTAACCAAGTTTCACCTGAATTATTTAAAGCCTGAATCATTCTTTGCAAAACGGAGCTGAGAAATCTCTCAGATCAAGGTTCTCAAGCTTGTCTCATTTCTGATGCATCAAACTTTTTTAGCTGCCTATTCACAGTCCTTGCCAAAGCATTCTCTCAGTTCAAATTTGGGCATGAAATGGATGTGTTTTTTTTTTTTTTTTTCATTTCAGTCATCAAACTTGTAGGCAAAGAAAGAAACAAACAGTTTGAGTCACACTGAATTTTAGAACAAGTTTTTCTGAGAACTCTAACCCCCCCTAATGAAGCTAACTCCTAACCCTACTGAAAGCCTCATTCATCCCATTCAACTAAACCCTGTTCTGCACCCCCAGCTAACCCTAAAACATTTTCTCCTGTGCTGCTGACCTCCTGAGCTCTGCTCACACCTGCAGGGTGAATCTTTCTGCTGCCTGTTGTATCACACCCCACTCAGCATTTTCCTGATCACCAGCATTTTCCTGGTAAAACTGCAGAGGCTCATACCAGTGGGTCATCTTTCCTCCTCCCCACAGCTACCTCTAGTACTCTGGAAGTTATTTCCAGCTGCTGGTACCCTCCACCAGTAATACCTTTTCCAGCTATCATTTTATCTTCATTTCAATGTACTGAGGTCTTGGCAAGGCACGCCGTAGATGCTTGATTGCATTCAGCTAGGGATCTTTTATTATACTGGGTTATCTTGGCAAGATTCTCTGCTGCTTTTCTTGCCAGCAGCTTACATATGCTACTAACCTCTAAATGGTTTCCTTCCACAGCAGCAGCATCTACTCCCCTTTCTCTGATCTAGTGCTGCTGCTTATCAGCACAGCCAGGATTACACTGGAGCTGGCCCACAGGGCAGACAAAATCCATCTGGTCATTGATTTAATGCACCATGTAATGGCTGTTGGCCTCTCCTTCACCCAGAGCTCCACTAAGACACTTTGGACCTGACTTTGGACTTCTGTGGCCAACTTCCCAACTCAACATTAGCCACCTGCTGGCACTGTAAAGGTAGATAATCTACTCCTGAGCTTCAGTCAAGAAAACTCCAGGCAGCAGCTCGTGTGCTTCAGCCCACTCCAAGCAATAAAACAACCCAAAGCTTCTTCTCCAACCGTGCTATAAAATTCATACAAAGTTTTTACCTGAGCACAAATTAGCATCTAAACAGCTCTTACACAAGAGAAATTTCGACTCGAGCACAGCTTCAGGGCCACACTCAGGTCATTAGCAATCCTTTCTACACTCTGCTGCTGTTTCCTTCCCGGGGCAGCAGCAGGCACAGTTCACAAAGCTGTTGTCTCCCACTTCATGGACTCCTGGGTTGTGGCCAAGCCTTACTCATTTTCCCTAGCACCCACACGCAAGAGCAAGACATCTGCACTCTCAGACTGCCTCTGACTTGCTACCATTAAACTTTTATCTTAAGCCCTTGTACTTCATTTCCCTTCTCTCCTTCTCTCATCTGATCCTTTCTTTTGTTTTTTTTCTGGACAGCTGAGCTCCTCTTGTTATTTGCCTGCCTTTAAGTCTAAATATGGTTTTCAATAATCTCTCCTGTAAACTGATGTCAGTGGTCATACAAATGATTTTTGCTTGGCTCTAATGAGTCCATCTATTGTGTTTCCAGAGTTAGATAAGGAGAGCAGAGATCTCAGCTCAGGGACATACACATCTGTCCACTCTGGGAGCGTGGGATAAAGCAAGTGAGTCTGGTCCATCAGGGACATCACTCTACATCTTAAACAACAAATAACTCCTTCCATAAACCTATCCAACTTCTCTTTAAAACCTTGGGGAAGGGGTTTTCCACATTACCCAGATGGCTGAAAACCTTTTTCTAATGTCTATCTTTTGTTTATTAACAGTCAGCTTAGACCTTTCATTCATTTGCCAGCACTGTTCTTTGTCTAATGTGTTTTTTATCCCCCTGTAGTGTTTCCTCTGCTGCTGTGTGTGTAGACAGTGATCACCCCTGTTCCAGCTACTCCAACAGCCTTTCTCTGTATCTTTCCCCATTTGAATTTTTCTTTCTTGAGTATGGCTGGTCAGAAGAGCACAGACACTTCCACATCCCTTGAAGAGAAGCGTTAATGCTTCCCCTTCTATACTGCAAATTTCTCTCCCAGCACAAGCCAAAATTACAGTGCCTTTCTCAAGTGCCAACTCAGTATGAGGACTTCATCCTTGCTTCTTCCACCTCCATGGAGTCATCACAGAATGCAGTATCTTCACAGATCTAGATTCTTAAATGCTGCCAGGTGATTTGCTTCTGTTTTGCTACTCAGCCTGCTCTCACTAGACTGACTACTGGCAATTGGCTTCTCTCTTTCAGGTCTCTAGCAGCAGCCCAGCACAAACAAATCAAGTCCTAGCTTATCCCTTCCTAACTTTTCCTTCTTTCATCTGTGATCCCATCCTCCAAATCCCTTGCTCACAGCTACAAAGGAAGCCAGGGTCCTAGCTGACAAAGAGACACACAGCAACAGGGAACAACCCACCCAAAATGTTCTGATGCCCATCTAAAGGCACTTTTGCTTTTCAAGCCTCAGCCTACACTTTAGGAGATCAGGGGAAGCTCCTTTCCCGAAACTGTTGCTTGCAGCAGACTCTCCCCAGCACACTCCAGCTCTGGAGGACAGAAATTTTTCCCAGTATTTTCACTCCTGCTGCCTTCAACAACTTCCAAACCAATCATTACAGCATACATCAAGAAGCTTTTCATCTGAAGTTCTGACAGATTTCTGCAGAAAGGTTGGGGGCTTATTCATTTAATAGACACCAGGGAAGACCAACTCCAGTTCTAAAGATCTCTGAGTGGCCTAAATGAAGTTATTTTTTCCCCACTTTAGCCTTAAAACCAAAATAGTGTTATTTTCTTAATAGCTTACCCCAGCTTGTTTTCCTTCTACAAGCAGCAGCACTTTAAGGAGAGAACCCACACTGTAATAATTTACTGGAGAAGAACAGATGGAAGCAGAGAGAGGATCAAGGCTGAGTTGTATGCTTCAGCTTTTTCTGTGCATTCATCTGTGCTGGTTTTTTTTTTCATTTCTGACAAAGCAACACTAAGACTATTGGTATTTTTTCAGACAGGAAAGTATGAAGTTAAGAAGGTAACAGCTCAGCAAACAAATCGGTTATAAACTAAATTGTTCTACATTGTGTTGTCTAATTTGAGTTAGAGGGTCAAAATCTTAATTACATTTAGGGACTTTAGAGAGCAATTTTCAAGGAAAATAGGGAGAAAATAATATACACAATTTTCCCCATGCCTCTGGTTTGAAAGGTGCCTCAGTTAGTCCTCTAGCATACACAGTGTTGTCTGAAGACAGTGTGAAGCCTGTCTCTCAAATATACATCCAAACCATGGACCTTCTAAAGTCTATCTAACCCTAGTGTGCATCTGTGAGGGCACCTGTCTGCATTATCCAGAATTTTAGAACAGGCTGCCCAGGCAGGGGTGGGGTCCCCATCCCTGGAGGGGTTTCCAAGCCGTGGAGATGTGGTGTGAGGGACATGGGGCAGTGGGGACCTGGCAGTGCTGGGGGAAGGGTTGGACTCAGTGACCTTAAAGGTCTCTTCCACCCTAAAGGATCCAGTGAAGCCCAGGATAAGAGCACGGTTCCTGGACTGAACAGTGCACTTGGTTGTTATAGTAACTTGACTTTTGCAAAGCTCTCTGTGTGACAAAACAGAGGCCTTTTGCATTAGCAGAGAATCTTTTGAGAAAAGATGTAAAATTATATGTGCAAGACATATAATTTGAGAAGTTACAAAAAAAACCCTTCCCTTTGTCTTTCTAATCAAATTAAGGCAGAAGACACTTTCTGAATCCGTGACAAAAGCAACAAAGCACATTAGCCTGAAAACTTTTTTGAGGCTCCCCATAGATACAAATGGAGGAGAGACTTGTGGCTTCTCTTCTGGCTTCTCAGCAACAGCACCAGCTGAGCTGTTGGGGGTGTCACAGCCTCACACACATTTGGATTCCATTTTCTGCCAAGTTCCCTGTCATGTTGCCTTTTTGTTCATAGGCAGGGCGGCGGGGGGAGGATTAAGCATTTTATCAAAAAGACTGATAACAAGGTCTCTTTGGTTGACTTCCAAATGTCCTTTTTCAAGGGATCTTTCCCCATTCCATAATTTCTTTCTGAAAAAGGGAGATTTAATACACCTAGGGAGACATAAGCATGTGTGAAAGTCTCGCCAACTGCTAACAAAGTGTCTTGATGCAGACGTTAATTTGTACGGCGTACTTGCTTTTTTAGGAAGATCAGAGTCTCACACATGTCCTGCTTATTTTTCTCTGACCTTTGAGGGCTAATTCAATGTGTACACTTGATTAATTTCATTATCCTACCCAATCTGCACAAAGTGCTCTGGCTGAGCATCTGTAATTAGCCATCTTGTCATCGCTCTGTTCCTATAGTCCGTGCATAATGAGATACATAATGCTTTGCTAATGCGCTCAAAATTTTATGGGGTTCTTTAACTGTCAGTTTGATTTGCTGTTACTGTATGTTCTTTTCCTAAATTGATCCATTCTCTGTCTCTCAACGCTCGAGAAATTAAACCTTTCAAAAAAGCTCCCTTCTCATCCACATCCAGCTAATAGATCAGACGTATCTGTAGCACCACCACAGAACACACATGCACAAACACACACAGCATATGTCTAACAAACAATTTCCTCTCCCTGTGCTCCCCTGGTGCCATATTTGGGTGCTAAATCCAAGCAAAATTCATAGGCCAAACATTATTCTCCAGTTCAGATTTGAGTAGTTGCCGTGGAGGGAGCGGGCAGTCAACACCCAGACTCCCACTTCACCCACCCAAAATGTGATCTGCCCCTGGGACATCTCAGCTCTGCAGCCACCTGCACAGACACCCACCAAGAGGCAGCCAAGGCAGGGGCAGATTTCTCTCCCAGGGGCTGCAGAAGCAAAGCTCTCCTTCTTGGCAGGAGGAAGAACTCCGTTTTGATCTGCTCAGCAGACGTGATGCAGTGGGGCCACGTGCCCTGGTCTAGGTTTTTGGGGTTTTTTTTGACAACCCCCTCACCAGTGTAATGAGCAGTAATGCAATAAAGGCAGAGTTAATTTTTTTTCACGTCTTCTCTAGAAAAATCCTGTTCCTTCCACAGATCTACCTCCTTACTAAAACCAGACAGATACAATAATTTTTGACAACATGATTTGCCCAAGACTCTATAGAGTCTAAAACAACACTAGGAATAAGGAATGGGACCTCCTGATTCACAGGCTCATGGTCCCACCCAGAGACTATGTAAGTAAATACATTTGGCATGTGTTTGGGAAAAAATATTAGTTCATGCAGAAAGTTATTGTGATCTTCTGTAAAATATCATAATTTGTGGGAAGGGCAGTAAAAGGGCCTAATGAAAGAGGCTGTAAATAAACATCCATTCCTCTGAAATAATGACTAAACAATCAGTAGATTGATTTAACAGTTCAATGTTTAAACAAAATGACTCACACTCAAAAAATAAATTCTTTATCTACTTCTTAATCAGCTCTAAGCAAGATGAACCACGCTGCACAAGCTTTCATGCATCAAACTCTCCTGCATTTACATCACAAATGCTTTAGCTCTCCTCAGGACTACACCAGGTATTGTATCACCACCAAAGATTGCCTGTCTACAACGCTGACTCTCTCTGTGGTCTCCACGGAGTGGAAGCTTTGCTTCAGCTCAGCCACCTGTAAAATGGTCATAACCATACTGATTTATGCCCCTCTCTCCAGGGGCTGGGATTAGCTGCCCAAGGATACCAATTGCTAGCCTGTTTCCCTATAAATAATCCAGCAGTAAGGTTGCAAATACCTGTTCTGCTTCAGAGGAATCCATGTTTAACTCCCTCTCATTTCACAAGAACTTCTTTTCCACAGAACGAGTGAAATTTCTCTCTATCTCTTTCTACTTTTCACATAATAAACTTCTACAAGAAAAAACGTTCATTTAAATGTCAATTCTAAAGAAGCAGTATGGACTAAAGGTTCTCAAAGTCCTTCTGCTGGCAGTGAGAATTTAGACATAAGATTATACACACATGTGACCGTGTGTCCAGTCACAGGATCTTGTGAAGGTACTTGGCTATTCTGCTAATTCATTGTGATAAACAACATGTTTCTCATTGGTCCTGCTCAGAAACTAGACAATGCAGAGAGGTTCTTTCAGGCAAGAAAGGAAAGAAACAACTGGAAGGAGGGAACCAAAGAAAGACTATGGACCCTGAAGGAAAAGGTGTTCATCATCACAAAGTTATCTAGAAACCAGGGGTTGTGCCTGTGGGCAATATCTGCCCACCTTGCAAATTTATTACTTAGAATACGAAGACAGGCCAAAGCACAGAGCCTGGAGACAGGAATTTAGGTAATGCCCATTGTTTCTCTTCTGTTTTAAAATACTTCATCCGATCTGTTTTTAATTTTTTATATGGCATGTATCTGTCTTTGGTGTCTCCTTGTGCTTCTCTGTCTTTCTAGTCTGTTAACACGCTCTTTATGCTCCCCAGTCTCTGCTTTAGTTTTCACTCAGTTCCTTTTCTCATATTCTTTTCTGCCACCCTGCACCTAAGCTCCTTTTCCTGTAGTTTCCAAAACACAGTGCAAATTTCACCCTCAGATTGCATTTGAGAGAGGGCAAAATAAGTTGTTCATCTCTGTCACTGCCTTGGGACCTCTGGGCCAGAGGAAGGCAGCGTTTCAGAAAATCTCATAGCTTCTGGTCCATCAGAGCAGCCTTCGGGCTAACCCACACAAATATTTCCATCTCTAAGTAGAGATTAGGCTTCACTTTCAGGTCTGAACATCCCTCACGTCGTTTGTCACCCTGAAGCAGCATCAGTGCTGGTGTCCCTGTGCAGGACCAGAGCCCCTCTCTGACATCTGGAACACCTGCACCCACCACACGATGCTTTCTGGTGCAGCTGGAGGACCCTACACTAGCTCCTGTCCCTACCAGACTTTTTAGCTAAGCTTATGATCTGAATGTTTTCCTTCCCTAACCCAACCCCACTCCTCTGCCCAAATGCTTCATCTTTTGGCTGTCAGCACATTACAGCTCCAGTCTGGTTGGTGTGTGGCAGAAATCTGCCATCCTGGTCTGCCCAGGGCTGTAAGTCAGCACTGCAGTCAGTGCATCTCCCTGTCCCACACCAAGGACAGCAGGAAAGGGGTGGGAGGAAGCAGAGAGAATCCATCCACAAGGTAGGACAGGACAACTGAGAAAACCTGAAGCAGATGATGGCAGGATTTTGCTCAGCTGGAGTCTTGAGGAACTAGATAAGGACAAATGTTTTCTTTTGTCACTCCCTGCACATGCAATCTCGCTGTCAGAAGCGAGCTGCTCTCTTTGGCACATTAAGAACTGAAAAACAGGAGCAACACCAGCAGAGGATAAAGTATCCAGGAAAGGGGGGTGGGGGGGAAGAGAACATTAGCTCAGCTCTTTACTACGTGACATACCACGAACACAGACCAAAGAAGAGATTGCTATTGCCACCCTGTTCTTCAAGGCTGGTTTGAATGTCTCTCCTTATTGCACTACAACAGCACTGGGCAGCT
The DNA here is from genome assembly GCF_000691845.1 of Merops nubicus. Taxonomy (NCBI): domain Eukaryota; kingdom Metazoa; phylum Chordata; class Aves; order Coraciiformes; family Meropidae; genus Merops; species Merops nubicus. Next base: position 16,423 of record NW_008582205.1, on the reverse strand, counting down.
CTGCTCAAGTGCCTCCCTTCCCTTGAAACCACACTCTGCAGTGGTTGGACACATTGCCCACCTGTTAAAAAGAATTAAAAAACAAACAAAAAAAAACCCACCACAAACAGAAAACTAGAAAACAAGAAGGGACAGACAAAGTTGCTTGGGCAAATTTTGGGAATGTTCTGTTCAGCAGCAAAGAAAATCATTAGCTGGAGGTCACCAAACAGTTTTATTTACACATGCAAGGTTAGCAAGTATCAAGCCAGGTCATCTCATATCAAGCACTAGAGGGACAAGGTGTCTTGCACAGTGGCTCCAATTTCTGTTTGTGCTGATAGCCAAGAGGTGATGAGCTAAAGATCCATGTGTGTCATGTCAGTTGTCACTGTGTGCTGTAACACAAGATGAGGTTCAGATACAAATTCTGTCAGCTTTCCCTGGTGAAGTTTAGGAGTTTCTGCCAACACTTGGGGAGTTCACGATGAAGTCAGACTAACTGTAGAAGTTGAGGAGTAAAGGAGAGAGGCCCCTCCAGTAAATCCCTTCAATCTCCAGATTCTGCTAACTGATCCATGACAAGCTTGAAAGGCTTTGGAGTGGTTATCGTTCTCCTTCATTCATAAAAACACTGCCAAAGGTGGGGTATATTACCCTAAAACACAGGAGATCTTATAAAGTATGCCTACACTTACAACAAAGCTTCCAACTAGGAAATATATTGGTCCTTTCCTCCCTGTGGCATACCAATTTCTCAGGTCTATCAACTGCTCAGCAGCTCCGTAAGGCAAATAAATGTCTGCTGCTGGGGACTTGGGGCTGCTGATCTTTTTCATTTGGGAGCTAAGACAGATTTGAAGCCCGAGTTGAGCTTGATTTCCCTGATGGATGATGCGATGTCTGTGCCTTCAAAACAGGTTTCAGAAAATTCCCTATCAGGCTCAGCAAATCAGTATTTCCCACACTGAAACATCAGCATTTCAAGCTGTGCAGCAGAATGAAGGTTGTATGTGGAAAAAAAGAACAAAACTGCCTCCTAATATCTGTAAAATGAGGAGAAAAGCCAGTGTGCCTGTCGCTGGTTTGCTCATTTCTTGACTGGCTGCTATTTGTTGTTAAAAAACACTGTACAGAGGATTCACCAGAGCAGTTTGTGGATGGTGCAGGGATCCTGCACGGGGTGCTGATCTCCACTGATGGACTAGCAGAACGTGGGGAACAGGACCACGTGCTACTGGCTGCTGCACACAAAGCAAGACCAGAAATGGGAGGAAATTACCAACTGCCATTCAGGCTTTTGCTAGTTAAAGGGACACCAAGATATTCATCTCTTTTTACAGTAGCCAAGCTAAGCAGTATTTACACAAACTGTCAGGACTATGCTCCAGGACATGACCAAGCTGCTGCTGAGATTTAGAAGAGAAGTTCTACAGAGGGGCTCATCCTTAATTGACTGTGAAAACGTTTCTTGCACCTTTCACACAAGCATCTGTCTCTGTGCACCCTAAGAGGACCTTATGTCTCTCTCACTCCAGCAAATATAGGCTACCAATAAACCATCATTTTTCTTATCCCATGTGATTCAGTGAGCTTGTTGCCTAAAACTATCAAAACCATCTTTGTGTGTTTTCTTGCCAACCCATCAATCTGATGGGTCAGTACCCAACTGCCTGTGCCCTGCATTTTTTTTCTGACAGCTGAATCTTTTCTCATAACAACTGACAGATCCTACAATGGGCCACGTAGCAGTGCCCAGAGAACTGTGCTGGCCCATGGAAACACCACCCTCATGTGACATTTCTGGTTGTTAAGCTGGCTCTGAAACACTCTGCCAAGTTTTGGAACTAAGGTCTAGAAAAACCTGTCTTGTTGAAGACATAACCCACTCACAACATGAAGGACAGAGGTGATAAGGAACGTTGAGTAAATGTCCCCATAACAGACCTTTAAGCAGATATGCCCACCTACCACAGCAAGCCCCTTATCTGCTGAAAAAAAACCCAATGACACTGGTCTACTCAAATGTACGTGCTCTCCAGACAAGCCAAAGGTATTTTATTTGTCAAGGCTGTGAAAGCTGACCTTGGAAAAGCTGTTCCCTCCTTCCACTCCTATCTTGTGTCCCCTTTCATCACCCTCTCTCCAGCACAAGCTTTCTCAGAACCAGTTCTCTCTTACACTGTGTAGAAAAAAGTGAAAACGTGCCTCTGAATAACTTCCATCCCCCTTTCTTATGCCTTTTATCTCCCCTTGGTGCCCCTTCATCTCTTTCAGCTCTTATTGATTGCATTGCTCAAGACATTTTCCTACTACGTTGCTCAGACATTGTCCAATCTCCCAAATTCCCAAACACCTGAATATAACTCTTCTTCACCCTCCCAAGAACCTCCTTCCCCATCCACCATCTGCCTAGCAAAGGAGGTAATAGCCACCATCTCTTGATGCTGTGTTTCCCTCTTGGAGATCTTCTCCAGTTCTGTCTGGTTCCAAGTTCCTGTGCTGTACTCCCATCTCTGCAGTCAGTTCCAGAGCTGGGGAAACCCAAGAGGAGGAGAAGGGTGGATAACAGCATGAGAGGACAAGGCTGATCACAGACCTGTCAATCATGAAATTAAGGACAGGAAGGGATGTTTCCTTCCTGGGTCACACTGGCAAGAAATCAACAGGGGGTTGGAGAAGTTACTTGCTTTCCTCTGTATGATGAGATATTGTCTGCTTTTAGGGAGCACACCTAAAGCCATGGCTGGGATAGTGCAATGTGGCTTGTGGCCAGTAGGATGAATTTTGGAGGTCATCAGGTACTGTCATATGTAAAGAGAACCTTCCTGATTATTTAAGAGCTGGATAAGCAAGGAATTAAACCTAAGCACGACTGGTCTTTCCTGAGTCCTGTTACAACTATGTCCACCCAACACAGCGCTGTAGAACAAGGTGGAGTAGTTTGAGGTGCTGCAACTTGAAGCAGTTTTGAAGTCTGTGCTTTGCTGGGTTTTACTGAAAGAGCTTTTTTTCCCATTGTATTTGGTCTAACTGACAAAATGAAGCCACAGTTAAAAAATAAATCAGCTCCAGCAGTCAGGAGCAATGTTATGCACACTCACATCTTGACAGTTTTTCACAGCTTTGCAGTGTAGGAGGAGAGTGCTTGCCACTAGGGCTGTGAATAAAGCTTTTAGAGAAGGTTCCTGCTACTTTCTGGCCTACATGCACTTGAGAAACAAAACAGAGTATGCACGCCCTGAATTTATGAACAGGACGTTGTACAAATATAAAACAATAAGGAAATTAGAGCTCAGAAATCACAGAAAATTAGAACTCAATCTAGACAAAGAAAAAAAGAGTAGAAGAGGCAGAGACATATTCAATATATAGAGCTGTTTAAAGCAAGGATAATGGCTTTGCAAGGAGGTTTTAATTCAAAAGGATAATGAAAAAGAAAACAAAGAGGTAATAATCATCCATCCATCTCAGCACAAATAGTTGTTTTGTACTGCGTGTGAAGGTTTCAGCTGTGACATCAGTTGCCAAACATATAATATTCCTGCTATTAATATGCATTTGCTTGCAATGAGGAATAAGGCTTGAAGCATAAATTAGAATATAATTTTAAAAAGCCCAAACAACTTCTATGTGAGTCTGCCAGACCAGCAACAAAATTCTAATCAGCTACTTCGAAACCAGACAGCAAGAGGTGACAGAAATGTCAAACCCAGCACCTTTTACATGAGCTGCTCCAGGCACCCAGTGCCAGCTGCAGCTGCCAGTGCCAGCCTGGGCAGAGGGGATTGTCCAAACCACATCACACCTATGTCTGTGGCATCTCAGGTGCATTCAGAAGAGTGTGGCCAGCAAGCCAAGGGAGGTTCTCCTCCCACTCTGCTGTGACCAGGTGAGGCCACATCTGGAGTATAGTGTCCAGTTCTGGGCTCCCCAGTTCAGATGAGACAAGAAGCTACTGGAGAGAGTCCAGTGGAGGCTACAAAGATGCTGAGGGGCTGGAGCATCTCTGTGCCAGGAAAGGCTGAGAGCCCTGGGGCTGTTCAGCTGGAGAAGAGAAGACAGAGATCTGATCAATGCTGATCAATAGCTGAAAGGCCCATGGGGAGCAAGAGGGTGGGGCCAGACTCTTGTCAGTGATGCCCAGTGACAGGACAAGGGGCAACGGGCACCAACTGGAACCCAGGAGGTTCCATCTGAACAGGAGGAGAAACTTTCTTCTGCAGTTCAGCTGCAGCTCCTCTCTTTCATGCCAGGTGGGTCCCTGACTGTACGTTTTGCTACTAGTCTTCATGAGCACTGTGTGGGTTGTGACAGTAGTGAAAATGCCTCTTCTCGATGTTTTCCCCCAAAAGTATCAAAAGAAATTGTCGAGAAACTTTCTTCTGCAGTTCAGCTGCAGCTCCTCTCTTTCATGCCAGGTGGGTCCCTGACTGTAGGTTTTGCTACTAGTCTTCATGTGACAGTAGTGAAAATGCCTCTTCTTGATGTTTTCCCCCAAAAGTATCAAAGGAAATTGTCTCCTGCATATTGTGGGCACAACCTGCTCTTACTTTTACATCAGTGATGAAGTATTCTGCAGTGGAAATGCCAAACACAAGAGTGTTGCTATCACAAGTCCTAGTGCTGTGGACTCTTGCTGCTTATTTCTTAGGGTTCTTGAAACATCCCATAAAAACATATGGATGGCTCTTGAGGGTCACCTCAAAGGTTCACCTGATCTGTGGCCTGCTCCCAGGTGCCTGAAGATGACAGTGAGAGAAACAGAGCTGTAAAATACATCAAGCAGCAGTCAAGATCCTCCCCCTGGCATATCCTCCCCCCTCCTGGTTTTTCCCAGGGAGGGCAGACTCTGACTGGGTGTTTCAGGCTCTGAAATCCCACGTGTGCCGCTTCGACAGCCCGGTTTGCAACCTCCAGCCTACCCCCAGCGTGGGCAAGAAATCTGACACAGGGATTTAACACTGCACAGCTTCCCTCTGAATCAGCACATCTATCTAGGACAAGAATTTCTGGATCCTCAAAGCTGTAATACTATGAGCAGGATTTTTGGCACCCAGCTCTAGTTCGCTGCCTGTTCTGGGCTCGTGTATCTTTGGCTCTTCCCATAAGATGTTATCTTTTTACACTTCCATGTGTTAACTTTATTTTGAAAGGGGGGATTTGTGGTCTTGTTTTTACCACTGAAGGAAGAAAATAAAGACCTGAGGAAGCCTTCCTGAAGGAAGCCTCACAGTAAGCAGCAGACCCACACAGAGATCTAAGAGAAAACCCAACAGTCTCCAGAAGACAGGACCTCAGAGGCAGTGCTGGCCAGTGGGAAGCAGATAAAAATCAGACCTCAGGATACCTGTGTCTTCATCTTAGCTCTGCTGCTTGCCTCCTGGGTGACCAAAGTTCAATCATCTGCCATGTCTCAACACCCCCAATCTACAACACAGGAAAAGGGGCTGCAGAACCTTCTTGTGAAGCCCAAATGCATTTGGTAGCAAAGGGTTTTGCTGTCATACTCTCCTACTTTTTATTCCCTAAAATAGACAGTGGGACCAGGTGAGAAATGTATGACTATAAAGGGATACAGGCCATCTGCCAAGCAGTCATCATCTAGATCCTGACATTACACAGGTGCCAGTGCAGATGAAGAGTGGTGCACGTGATGAAAAATTAACCCAAGAAGAAGAAACCTGCAAAGGCAGAGGAAAGAGGTGAATTTACCATGCTCAGCAGAACTGCACAGTGTTTTGATGGAGATAGAAAGATGTGAGGGTCTTTTAATGACTGTATCCTAGCTGCACGCTCATTTATTTTGTGGGGTTTTAGTTGCAGTATTTTTTTATTGCTTCAGATACATAAACTGGAAAACTAATCTGGGAAATTTTTAATCATTTAAACAAATCACCATGATGATTTTATGTCATTCAAAGTTCCTGCCTCCAATGCCAAGACTTCAAAAGACTTTTTTTCTTCCCTTTGGTTACAGAACATTAATAGATGTCCAGTTAATGCAAGCAGAGGAGGAAGAGGCAACACAGACACATAAAATGGTGATAGATTAAATGTTTACACAAATAGCACTGGACCAGCAAGTTATTACATGCATTCTGTGAGGATCTCAGATATCAGTGTGAACTGGAATAAACCCTGAAATCATCTATTTAGCCAACCTGAAGGAAAAGAAACATTTTGAAAAACAGACTGGGAAATGCTCACATCTCCTATAGTTTCATGATTGTGATTGAACCTACTGTAATAGCCAAAATACTGTGGCCTCACTAATTAACTGCCCTTCAGTAGCGTGCTGTCTAATCAGAACACCAGCCTTAGAACTCCCTCCCAGCAAAGATGTTTCAAAAAAGCCTGTGGTGAGATTTGCTAGTAAATGTGTCTTTCTTAATTCATCTTGTTAAAAGCACAAATGGAAGAGCTAAGTAGTTCACTGTCTACTCATTCCTGTCTTATTTGCCTCCTCCTGGTCCACTCATTCTCCAGGGAGCTGTGCTGACTTAATTTAATTGTATGCAGGAGGGGTAAAGAACTCAGGTTTCTGTGACATGTTGGGTGGTGACAAGTAACAGCAGAGGCTGAAGCTAAGCCTGGAGCTGAGACATCAGGAAGAGCTACAGAGTCTGTCTGGATGGAGGTCAGAGCCTGCTGAGCTTGACCTGAGATGGGTAACACAACATCTGATACTTTTGAAGTATGAATGTAGCTGCCAGCTCTTTAAGTAGAGTGCAGAAGCTTTGCTAACAGGGATGTTTAGAGCTTGGTTTTTTGGAAACAACTCTGCTTTGACTCATGTTGAATACACCAGATTTGCTTTTATGCTGTTCTGAATATCCCCCTCAAGTCCAAAAACTTCCACAGATTATCTCTTGCCTTTGGACATGGGGGATGATTGTTTGCCCAATTAAGGCAGGTAGTGGAAAAGAAAAGACCCAAAGCCACAAAGTGGAATAATTACTAGAAAAGGATATCTGAGGATCCCAAAAGCCTTTGGGGAGAGTTGTGGGAAGCATAAAACCCAAACCCCACGCATGTTGGCATGAACAGCCCGTGGGAAATAATCCCTTCAGTCAGTCATGTTGCCAGTTTTCTCTCATTATCCAGTATTTGGCATGACTTCCTCCTCCGAGTGCCTCTGAGACAGAAAACCCCAGATAGGAGCAGGGATTAGCTGAAATGCACTACCAGAAATCCAGCATACTTCAGGCTGTGTTGAGCTCTGGAGAGCTGCAGCTGTTGTGATACCCACACAGGCACGGCTGAGGCTGCAGGCAGACGGGAGAAGGAGAGGAAGGAGAGGTGGACAGCAATGGCACAGCCTTTAAGCAGAAGCATCAGGCAGCACTGCTCCTTCTCAGGGCCTCCCCGTGGTCTGTACAGGTGGCAGAGCTGCTAAACATCCTCCCAGTGATCTCCCACCATGGGGGGAAATCTGAGGAAGAGGAGGGTGTAATCTCTAAGGAGATCCCAGGACAGCAAAGCTCCTTTTCCTCCCTGCAGACAGGGTCTGCAAGTTGAAATGCCAGTTCTGGAAATGCTGAGTGTTGGTGAAGCTTCTGGTTCATGCAAAGAAGTAAAAAGGGACTTGGAAAAATCATCCCACTTAAGGAGCTGCAGCTTCAGCCAGCTACTTGGTCAGTCAGAATGCTGTCTTAATATTTAGAGATGTAAAATCATAGAAAGCCTTACGTTGGAAGGGACCTTTTAAGGTCATTGAGTCCAACCCCCTGCAGGGAGCAGGGACATCTGCAGCTAGAGCAGGGTGCTCAGAGCCCCATCCAACCTCCCCTGGGATGGTTCCAGGGATGGGGCAGCGACCACCTCCCTGGGCAGCCTGGGCCAGGGGCTCACCAACCTCAGCATAAAAAATTTATTCCTTCTATCTAGTCTAACTTTCCCCTCTTTTAGTGTAAAACCACCCCTCCCTTGTCCTGTTGCAACAGGCCCTGCCAAAAAGTCCCTCCCCAGCTTTCTGGCAGGCCCCTGGCAGTCCTGGCAGCCCCCAGCAGGTCTCTCCAGCTGGAGCCTTCTCCTCTCAGCTGCCCCAGCCCAACTCTCTCCTGCTGGGCTCCCAGCAGAGGGGTTCCCCCCTCGGGGCATTGCTGGGGCTCCTCTGGCCCCGCTCCAGCAGCTCCCTGGCTCTGCTGTGCTGAGGACTCCAGAGCTGCCCCAGCACTGCAGGGGGGGCTCCCCAGAGCTGGCAGAGGGGCAGGATCCCCTCCCTGCCCTGCTGCCCACGCTGCTGGGGTGCAGCTCAGGCTGCTGCTGGCTTTCTCCTGAGCAGTGACCCCTCCTGAGCAGTGCTGCTCTACTCTCTCTGTTCTAGCCTTCTGTCTGCTGAACGGATGATACCAGCCAGCCCAGATCTGCCACAGGCAGGCAGCTCACCCTCCTTCCTCAGGCAGCCCACCCTCTTTCCTCTCTCTCTCCTCCCCTGACACCCTCCAGCAGCCTCCTGGGGGCCTTTGGGCCCCTCTGCCTCCAGCAGTGCCCAGTCTCCTCGCTGCCTCCCGCACCCCTAATCCCACACATTTTGTGACACAGAGAATCACAGGGTCTTCATCACAGAAATGACACAGGCAAGGTGCCACAGAAGGTTTCACAGGAAAGACTAGAAAAACAAAAAAAGAGGGCAGCTTTCTGAAAGAGTTAGTTTTAATATCAAAAAGCAGGCACAGAGCCTGCTTTGGGAGCTGAACACAGAGAAGTGAGGTGCTCCCCTGCAGACTCAACCTCCACGCCAAGCTCTACCCTGCCTCTTCCAGGTGCTGACAAAATTTGTCCCATCCCTTTGCCTGCCAGTCACATCACCAACTGGGAATAAGATATGGCATGGCCACAGTCATCAACGCCTTACCTGCCTGAACAGTTATTTTATTTCCTGGCAGCAACTGGTGCTTTACCCCTGGGACTCCAAAGTTGGAGATAACTGCTCAGCTGCACCGTGTTGACTGCACAGTCTCTCCAGCTGAAACGGGTGCTCCAGCCTAGACACCACTTCACTTAACCCATCCTAGGAGAGATGCTACATGCAAAAGTGGAGATGATTATCATGATAGCCCCTCTGTTGGCCCTTTTTAGGTTGCTCCTCTGATCTAGCCCAAAACTAAGATTACCCAGAGGCTTAAATGAACTATACTTAATTATGTCTGGTATTAACTGCACCCTCATAAGAGACACTATCGTTTCCCCAGACAGATATCATTCATACCCTCATATGAATCTAGCATTTGTTGAGTGGGCCCATTTATATCATCTCACAAAATGTCAGACAGATCAGTTCTTGCTCCATTTTCTAATTTCCTGATATAATGGATATGTACATCCATCGTTGCCAGGCAGCAGATTTCAAGCTGTAGCCTCCATGGCATTATTCCTCCCGATTTCCACATTAATTATTGACAGATTGAAATGTATTAATTAAGAGCAGGAACAGCATACCTCATCACTAAACACTGGGATAAGCTGGCATAGCAAAAGAAAGCAAATAATGTTTAGGGTGCAACCTGAAGAACTGATTGATGTACAGAGGAAATACTTGAAGGCAGGAACATCCAACTCAAGAGAGACAAGGAACTGCAGCAGAGAGTCCAGTGGGGGCTGCAAAGATGTTGAGGGGCTGGAGCATCTCTCTGCCAGGAAAGGCTGAGAGCCCTGGGGCTGCTCAGCTGGAGAAGAGAAGAAAGAGATCTGATCAATGCTGATCAATAGCTGAAGGGCCCATAGGGGGCAAGAGGCTGGGGCCAGACTCGTGTCAGTGGTGCCCAGTGACAGGACAAGAGGCAACAAGAATGGCCCATGCAGCTGAGGAAGGGCCAAAGTCATCAGGTCCAGCTTCCTTGCAGAAATCCCTTTAAAGCATCATCCAAACATACACAAAAATATTTCCAGAATTCAAGGCAGGCACAGCCCCCCTGAGCTCAGTGTCACCAAAGATGTTCTGAACAGGGACCCTGGGCTCCATCCATGCTGAGGGCCACGTGGTGTTTCTGCTTCCCCTAGTGCACGTTTGCCATCCCATTCTGCAAGAGAGACCTCCCTGTCCCCAGGAGTCAGGATTCCCAAGGAAGGCTCCACAACACTGAAGTGCATGAGAGGAAAAGGAGACAGCCTGCCATGCTTCTAGCAGCATGGATCCAGTCTGTGGTCTGATGATGAGATTCCCCCTGGGGGACACAACCTCAGCTCTTTGTAGAAGAAAGTGCCTGGTCAAGCACACACACTGCTGGTAGCTACACAACCTGTACCTTTGGATAAAGAGCATTAAAGGTAAGTAATACTTGGTCTAGCATCTGCTACTGATAAACGCTGGAAAGGCAACCAGTCCTGAGAACTTCACTCCATCAGAATGCAAAAAATGGATCTGAGAAATGTATTCCTCACACTATTTGCTGAATACAAAGTAGGGGGGAGTGAGAAGTGCTCCTGGTATCAATATTAAATACAGTGGCTCATAAATATCCAAAGAGCAAGAGCAGAGCACTGCTCCACTGATACCATTTCAAAGAGCTGCCACCCAGCCCCACGAACGCTCATCTGCACACGCATGAAGATCAAAGGACTCCAGCAACAGTGGGCAATTTTTGCAGCGTCTGCCTACCCCAAACCCTTCTCCTGAGCTGGTGTCATAACTCATTGCCAGGAAAATTGCTTCGCTATCATATATTTCCAACAGGTAAGATCAAAGGGAAGCACAGGAGAAAACCTGAGATTTCTCCGTCTACCCATTCACACAAACTGCTCCTGTACCCTTTAAAAAGCAGAGAAAATAAAGCAGGTGAGCTCAGCTTGTCACAGGCACCAGCTAACCACCTGTTGAGTGAAACCAGAGGAAAAGCTCCCTCTGATTTTACACAAATGAAATGATGGAGATTGTGTGCTCCCAGTGAGGGTGCACCTACTGATGCTTGCTTTGCCCATCCTCTGTCTAATTCTTAACTACATGTGCAGGAATTATTGATTTCTAGGCTATGTTGCAGGCTCTGGTTAGTCAGTGAGGTCTCAATGGGTAGGCAGGGGAATGAGTTGTCACTGCTCAACCATTTGAAATGTTGTTAGCAGCCAGCCCAACCTTTCCCAGCTCCTTCTGCCAACAGGATTCAATATTTTGTCAGCGTGCATCTGGAGGCTGCAGCACAGGCATATGCTTTCCTAGCTGTGACCCCTGGAGCTAAACCTCTCCTCTGCACTACTGAAAGTCTTCAGCTCCTGTTCATATCAGCCAGAGTGCTCAAGAGAGGTTCCTGGTACCTTCCTGGAAACTTGGTGCCTTCCTAGTACCTGGTCCTGAAAGGACAAAGCCAGACACAAATGTGGCACTGCAGGATCAAATGTCTTTTCTGTCTCCCTCTTGAGAGAAAATACTCTTTTTCATCTGTTGCCCCTTTAAATTAGTTTCAAATCACATTTTTTCCAGATGAAAATTAACTTTATCTGCAGTTAAATAACAGCATTTTGATATTCAAATCAAATATCCCCCCCTGGACTGGGCACTAGGGAGGCCACAGCTTGAATCCTGAATTCAGTTTTAGGTCACTCACACCAGGAAGGACATTGAGGGGCTGGGGTGTGGGCAAAGAAGGGCAACGAAGCTGGGGAAGGGTCTAGAGCACAAGTCTTATGAGAAGCAGCTGAGGGAGTCTAGGTAAATAAATACAACAGAAAGAAATTGGGGAAAAAAAAGGGCAGAGCAAGGGATAAATATTTAAACAGCAAGAGGACAAGTGATGATGATCAGAAAGGCTGACTAGCAAACAGGCCATGCTGAAGCATGAATCACACTCCAGTACCTGAAGGACAGACCTGCTGGTGCTCTGAGATGCCCAGAACTTTCCTTATGGTGTTGATTGGAAGCCAGAACATGAAAAAAAAAGACATCAGGATGAGCACATCTGGTATTGTTCAGCACAGAACACAACTGGTACTTTCACTGCATAAATGTGGAGGACGTAGGTACAGTTTCCATCCTTCTGAGCCATGGGAAATAAGGTTGGAGCACAAGCTGGCGTGGCACAAGTGCCAGTGCTCTCAGGAGTTCAGCCATGCAGAGAAAACAGGGCCACCACTGTTCTCTGAGACTGTGCACAACATATACCCCAAGGTCACTTAAAAATCTCCTCTCTTAATCCACCTGCAAGTCTGGATTAACTGCAAGGTCCTGCTGCGTTGCCTTGACATGAGGTGAGGTGGGGTCTCCTTCAGACATGGTGCTGGGTCTGGGGGATGAGGCACAGGACAACCTCAGGGAAGCAAACTCTGATTCCTGACTCATTTTACAGCGATACACACACTTACCAAGCACTTCATCTTCCCTTTCCCCAACCATAAAATGCTGACAACTCCACTTAGACCTCCTGTAATCATCAGAAAGGTTGGGAGACACAATTCAGGTCTGTAAAGCAACTCAACTTCCAACGAAAGATGCCATAAAGAGAGTTACTGATCTGAAAACAGGGAGGCCAGGCAGGTAAGGAGCAGAGGAACAGGAGCAGGAACATGTGGGGAGGTGTGCTGCTGGTTTCAGTAAGGCTATTATGCAAGGAGAGAGAAATAACTTTGTGTTCAAGGCAATGGGCTGGAACCCAGAGAACTGCCTCTGAGCTCTGAGGCTGCTGCAGATTTCTTACTGGCTTTGACTTAGCCACTTAATCTTTCTGCACTCCAGTTATCCCGTTAGGAGAATCAGGAGATAACCCTTTTAACTCACTTGGGTGTTGTAGGTACATTCAAGTTGCTGAAGAGCTCTGATACAAAGATGATTTAGGCTATAAAAGTACATAAGTGTATTAGGAATTCTGGAGCTAGCTGAGTCCTGTTTCATAACACCCACTAAAACTGGCATATGGAGTTCTTAATCCGTAGATAAATTCATTTTAATCCCTAAATCTGAATCAACAGCACTGGTTTCCTTCAAGATCAACACACACACACAAAAAAAAGAAATCTAGCCCAAACAATCTGAACATTACTGGGTTAAGAAGAGAAGCCAGAAAAGGGGGGAAATGAAATAAAGACAATGAATAAATAAACCCACGTAATCATAATCATTTGTAATTCATCAATGTTTCAGCTGGTGTGTTCAAACTTTTCACAAAGAGATCCTTGCACAAGTTCCCACATGCAAAATGTCACTCAAAACAATTCAGTTTTCTTATTCCAGGGCCAGGGTGTGGGCACTGTACTTCCAAAGCACACAGTTACTTTTGAGCTGAACTGTGAACAGAAGAAATCTCTTCAATAAAGTAATTGTGAGGGTTGGTTTGGGGTTTTTGGTTTTACTGTAGCAGATCACAGTTTAATAAAAGCAGCAAGGATAATGAGGAACAGGTACTCCAGAGCAAAGGGGTTATAAATTACAATGACAAGAATATAACTAGCCAAACCACCAAAATAAAGATCCCTCACGGTGTTAGATATGAAGTGTCCTGTCAGAGTTCAAACTTCAGCCTGAACACTGGGAACTTACTGCAATGAGTGTATCACTCTTGTAGTATGATTAATGCAATCATCTCGTTCATGTGACCTGACAAGAGTTTTCTGTAGGAGAGATTTAGGGTGAGAATTTAATAACATCACTGAGCGAGAGCTAATGTCACCTGGCACTTTAAATCTCTCAGATGGAAAGTTATCAGCAGATAAATACCTTTTGTTGCATTCGGATAGTGATTCAGAGAGGTAAATTTGCTGAAATGGCACCACTGAAATGAAAGGTAGTGTTAACATTCATTCTTTTGCAATAAAGAGTGAATTTAGGAGCTCAGGAAGGCTGGTGTGTAGAGCCCTGGATAAAAGCAAGAACAGCCTGAACAGATGATGTTTCAAACTTACTCTTTTACCTCCATGTTTCAGTTTAAAACTTATCAGGAAACAACATAACAGAAATGAAAAAGCCCCTTGGCTATTTCACAGCTGGGTGTCTTATTCAACCAGATAATCAGCTAGTGTTCTTCTCCTTGGCTGTGGCACTTGGATACAGACAAATACTCCTGCAATAGGGGTAGGAAACAACAAAGCAGACTTCACCTGGAAGCCTAAATAAGCCTTAAACTTTTCAGAATAAGAGAACTACACTTTTATTTCCTAAAACATTATTTCTATTCTGAAAGGTCATGCCTTCTAGTCTTCCCACAACCTGGATTTGATGGCAAACCTTCACCGGACTGTAAGAAGAAAGAAATTGGCTTTCTGAAGGGGGTGAAAAGACACAAACATTAGTACTTTAAAAATTGGTGAGGGATTTTTTTTTAAATGGAGTTGCTTAGGCCTGTGTATAGTGCCTGTAGCAAAGAAAATAGAGCCCATGGAAGAGCTAACGACTGGGGGCATGGCTGGGGTGACAGCATAAACTGAACTTACTGTTTTTCTTTGATTTTGTAGAAGAAAGAAAGGCAGGGCCTTCATCAAGCTCGACACCAGGAGAACATTTGGTGAAACACCACATGGGAAATTATTTACTAAGCAGAAGGTAAGGATTAGTGCAAGGAATGGAGTGATCTGGTTTTAAAAAGAAAGTTCTTGGGCAAAACAGAGGTGAGCGTGGCTGTAGCTTAAAAATCAGTGGGAATCAGTCATGCCTCCTGTTTTCATCCAACGACTTCAGCTGAAACCAGGACTGAGCTCTGCCACTTGCTGAGGGGTGTCATCAGTGAAGAGGAGCATTACCATACTGCGTGGGGAGAGCCGGAGACGTTCCAGAAGAGGAGCTGTGGAAATGGATTCCAATTGCATAGCACAGAAGTGGCATCACCTTGCACTCAGACACTGGGAACAAGGAGCTTTTCTGTAAGCTGAGAACTCATTAGTCAGTGATGACAGAAGGGGAAGAAGGCCTGGGGTTATTTGTGGGTGACTGAGCCCTGATGGGAAGTGCAAATACAGCCCTGGTTTGTTATCAGGTAAAATGGTTCTGGTAGAAACAGGGAAGTGTTGGTGCCACCACAGAGCCTGCAGCTGCAGTCCACGTCTGGGCAGCTGTATTTCAAATGAGACTTTCAAAAGAGTCTAGAGCAGGTCATTAGGATAATGGAGGGAACAGTTTCTTCTTCCAGAAGGATGTGGACAGAAGCAAAACAAAGGCTTGAGGAGATACGGGTGCTGTCCACAAGCCCAGCAAAGAATGAACACCTACCAGGAAAAATGATGACTGAGGGACAGCATGGCCACAGAAAAGCATCAGTTTGTCATGCTCGTGTTTTATGATGGACATCAGAAGAGACAGGCAGAGGAGACATTTTCTTACAGGGGAGTGGTAACAAGATCCCAAAGAGGAACAAGACCTCCTAGTTTCAAGGTGCAGTGTGATCCCCTTCCTGAAATGATGATATGACACAAGGACCTGCAGAGTATTGGACTTGCCTCAGCCCAGGTTATTCTTTCCAGTCCCACTTCTCCATGCATTTCTCTTAAAAAAAAAACAAAAACAAAAACAAAAAGCTTTTTTCCCTCACCCCATCTGTAGTCCCAACTCAAATATTGGTAGTTGGACTTAACTGGTTTTCTGAAATCTGTGGATGTTTAAGAGCTCAAAAGGATTTGGCTTTTCCTTTGCACACAGCTTTTTCCAGGCTTTCTCTCTGAACCATCTGAATTATAAATACTGATATGAGTACCCGACACAGCCTGATAAAGTCCTGGTACAAATCAAACAGCTGAAATTAAGACTTTCATCCAGCTAAAAATATGCCCAGTACCAGAAAATAAAACAC
>NW_008582205.1:0-706 GCF_000691845.1 Merops nubicus | reverse complement strand
GCAGGAATGGATGTACTTCCACTTTCAGAGGCTTACACAAAACTAAAACAACCAAACAAGGAAAGCTTGTTACAATAACAAATTAATCCACCCACAAAGGAGCAACATATTACCTGCTTCTATCAATACCACAAAGATTTATCTTTCACGAGGCTACAGGTGCTGAATCTTCTCGTGTATTAGCATTAATCTAAGTGGATAATGGTTAAGGAGCTGCTTATGAGCAGCTTGGAAGAGACCACAAGAAGAGTTTTATGGGTTTGAAAACTTTTGGGTGAAGGGGGATTCAATCTCATGTCATTCTTGCTTGTAAGGATTACACAGTTTTTTCACCCAGCATGACTGTGTAAGGTTTTTTATCCTGTCTGATTTATGGCTAGAAAGACATTTGATACTATGGATCACTCTGGGAGCATTTGCTTTCGTTCCTTTTACATTTCAAAGGAAAGAAAGGATTTCTCAATTTTTTCAGTACATTTTTGGCACCAAGAATACTTGAACTTACAGGGGTGTCGGTGAGAGCTGGTTACACATCCTACCTGGCTCTGCAAAACTTGGACCTTTCTGCTCAAGCAGGGAACCTGGCATTGGTCATGAACCCCCTATTTCTCAGATGAGTAATTAAATACTCATCAGTGAAAAGGATTCCCAGGCACCTCAAGGCCAAAGAGATGTGTTTCATTTGCACCCTCACAGAGATGTAACA
>NW_008582204.1:1375-85564 GCF_000691845.1 Merops nubicus | reverse complement strand
GCCGGGGCGGGGAACAGCAGCCCTGGCACAGCCGAAACGGGACACTTGTCGCCTGTGTCAGTCTGCAATAGTGTTTTGAATCCTTGCATGGACGAGAATAGAATCTCACCTTGCTGCAGAGGCTGCTACTATCTGCATCACCAGAATAAGCTTGTGTGACATTCTAAAGCCATACTTACATTGTTTTAGAAAACGTTAAAAATTAACATTTTCATATTGAGAGTTGCTACCAGGGTCTTTCATTATTTCTAGCTTTATTGGCATTTGAAGACTATGATTTACTGTTACTACCTGTATTTATGACCTTACACAATGTCCTTGTTATTTCTGTTTTTTTACCTTGTGCATTTGGACTGCATATAAAAGAAGGTCATCAAGGCTGTCAGCGAGAGGTTATGGCATAACCATAGTTGGCACGAGCCTGAGAGCAAGCACTTCTGGTTAGATGTGTGCCACTGCCAAAAATGCAAACTGAACAGAGTTCAGGTTACTGCTCTGAAATAGATAATAGGTTCCTGACTGTAGATTTGAAGTTACTGTAACATCATACTGTGCTACCAAAATGCTTTAGGGATAGGGACATGTGGGGAACATGAAATTCATAGCACATGTTCTAAGGCCTGTTTGGTGCAGGGTCAGGCCACCATATTCACATTTAATTACAAAAATCAAAGTTTGGAAATTAATTCCAGAGCTGTTGCTTGCATCAGGCTTGAAGATGAATCTGGGCTGCTCTAGCCATGTATCCAGTCATGTACCTGATATCACTAGAGCTACTTGATGGTATTTGATCCAAAGCTTTATTTCAAAAAGGATGAGAAATGTTGATGTCATTAGTCTGATGCATGTATAGCTCGTGTCTATTTACAGTCTTCCACTTGATATTGTAATAATGGCTTTAATCGTGATTAAGATGACAATATTATATGCCAATATTAAGATAAGTTGGGAGTGCTTAATTTGAAGCTGGAAAACTCTCTGTAGTTAACCTTGCCAAGCAGAGTGTAATAATCATTTTGCTTGATCCTCTGGAGCCATATGTGTCAGAAGGACAAAAGGTGGTGTCATCCAAAATGCAGATTTTCAATACTGGATGATAAACTGTGGCAGATACAAGGAAGGACAGTTGATAATGGTTAAATAGCAACAGCTCATCATGATCATGGGCCAGTAACTGCTGTCAAAATATCCTGAGATAGGAACTTTCACAAATAACATTTTTCTGTTATTTGCCAGTTCATCATGGATACACCTTCCCCTGCCATTATTTTAACTTCTGGGTTAATTTTTGCATTTCTTGATCTTTTTAAAGCCATAATTGTTGCTAAAGAAAATCAGAAATTATTACTTATCAAGCATAATAACTTATCAAGCATAATAATTTAGTATAATTTCTCCAAAATTTTTAATGTGAAAACATTATCTAGTGTTTCCATTTGATTTACAGTAAGTACAGCTAACTAAATAATCCTACCAGAACTATTCTACAAACAACAGCCCCTGACAAAAGGTAGCATCAGTAAAAGGGAAGTATTTGTATAGAAGAGGATATTCTTGTTTTCTCTGGGGGAATATTGCAGTCCTCCTCATTTCCTGCAATAGTGCAGCACAGTGACTGGGATGGTGTTACCAGTCTTGCATAGCAGTAGCTGCGCAAAGATTATACATACTCAATTATCCTTGGGTTTAAATATCCTAAAATGTTCTTTTCTTCTCTACAAAAGTATGAGTCAAAGGATCACTTAAGTAATGACTGTTAGTAGACCTCGGTGCTCCCTGCTGTTAGCCTGAAAAAACACAGTGCAAATATACTTATTAACTGGTTTTAGTGAATCTTGGAGTGTAAGTTTAGACTAAGCTGTAGTGATCAGCACTCTGTGCAGACACATTTCTTCTAGCCCCAAAACTTACTAAGGAACAATACTAATAGCAACAAAACGAATTATAATATCATCAAATAAATGCTCTGTGACACTGTATACACAAATCACTATCTATGATGGTTTTGAAGAGATATAATGTAGCAATATGTGTGTTGATTCTGGATCCTAATGATCACTGACTGCAAAATAATGGATTTTGTTCCTTTAAATTTTATCAGGAACACTTTGTTACTTTGGGATGTACAGATTCTTAATACTAAGGCTAAACAATACTTCTCTAAATTTTTTTTTCCATATTTGCAACACTTTCTTGTATGACATCAAAATGGCACTGGTAGTATTGGTAATATTTCTTTAATACTAATTGATTTTTTAAGTGTTTTTATTTTTCAAAGCAATACTTTTTTGGGGCTTTTAGGATTAGGGTTTTTTTTAATTTATTTTTGGTAGGGCTAGTCCTACAGTACTTTGTAGTTTATGCTGCTACAAAATTTCCATACAAGACCTTATTTTTCCATATCTTGATTTTTAAAAACATAAAACATATTCTTTATAGATAGTTGAATTTCTACCATAAAACTTCTAAAACAAGTCTTTCAATTTTTCCTTCTAAGAAGTGAGAAAGGAGGAAAAGAGGAGATAAAAAACTTTGAATACCAATGCAGTTGAGACCCATCCACAGGATGAGAGAGCAGTTGATTGAAATCTAGTTTCAGACTCCTCTAGGGCTTGATTGTGAGAGACAGACCAGTGCACCTGCTGATGGCAAGGATGAATATAGGAAGGACTTGCTTCTGTTACCTGGTACACACAGTCCTCAAATTAAACATTACTGCCAAAGAGGCTTTTCTGTGGAGGACTGATTATATATAGATAATAATAATATATGTGTGTATATATATATAAAAAAATCAGTTGTATTGTAAACTGATCATCTACAATACAACAACAGATTAATTGTCAGAAATACATAACGCTTCAGGTGAAAACAGTGGAACATTTTGAATTTGAAAATTGAACGCAGTAGTTGAGTTAATAATTACAGGTGTCTTTGTTGGCCAATGAATATGCTTTGTAACTCCTAAATAGCTCCTAGTATCTTACCAGGGTTGGAGAATGTTGGTGGTGGTCTACTAAACTCATATGCCATGAAAGTGGTGGAGGAAAAGCAAGAAGGATGTAGAAAGGGGGAGGAGACTGGATTAAAAAATTGAGTGGAACAGTGCAACAGTGGGAAACTAAGAGGGGAACCTGAGAAACAAGAAAGTGAAGAGATTTTCCCATATATCTCTAGTGTAAGAAATGCAAGGCAAAACCTTCAAAGTGATTTTTTTTATTTCAGAAGCTTCCTTCTTTCCTTCTCTTCTTATTTCTTTCCTGCCTGCCTGCCTTACTTCCTTCCTTGTTCTGACCTCCTTCCTTCTGACTTCCTTCTGAGTTCCTCCCTCCCTCCCTGCTTAGATGATAAACTTTTCAAAGCAGCTGGAGGAATTCAACCCTCTGTATGCTTGAATGACTCTCTGGCCAATACAAATGAGTCATCAATGAGTTTAGTGTGAAGCAGGAGAAAGATGATACTGGAACAAAATGTTCCAGTGTGTATTTGTGTAGTATCTAACATAATGGGCCTCTGGTCCTGACTGAGGCCTCTGAGCATTCCAGTGATGTAAATATTAACTAACAATAATAAAAGGACAAGTACTTTATTTGTATCCATTTTGCCATCTGTTGTGTAGACTGAATCAGTATCAAGTACAAGTTTAGCTTCATTTACGTTTCTCTAAGCAATATGCTTCATTTGCTGCAAAAAATCCAACAGTAAATTTTTAGCATTGAAATACTTTGTCAATGCTTTTTAAATTTCCTTGGTAATAAGTAATAGCTGCAGACTAGAATTAGAAGTAGTATATGGATACAGTTTCTGCTTGTGCTGCAATTAAAAAAAAAAAAAAAAATATATATATAATGATAAGCTTGATCTTAATAGATATTCTTTGAAAAGAAGTTGCCAGATTACTTACACAACAAATATAAGTATTTTCTTGGATGATGTACCAACTATTGTAGATTTTGCTTTCTTCTTTACAATATTTTAATAAAGCACAGTGCCAAATAATTACTAGCATGTACTAGTACAGAGAAGACTACCAAACTGGCTGTGGCTGTTGTCTAGGCCATCGCCCTTCTAAAGCAGCTGTGCAAAACAGTTCTCACATTACTTCAGGTACTTGACCTGATTTTTTTTCTCCTAGTAATGAAGATTATGCCTTGGGATCAGAGGGATATCATAGACTGGATGCAGCCAACCTGCTGTACAAGAGGCTGGATTTAAGCGGTCTTGGTATTGAACTTGTCTTGGGAAACAGAGATCTGTCCCTAGCTGCCTTGTGTGTAGATATGGTCTTGGATTTTCGCACCCATCTATTTCAAATTACTGTTACAAGATGGAGTAAAACATGGCTGTAAAGATTGGGAAATACTAAATAATGGAAATAATGAAATGTTGCTGGAAAGTTATCGATGCTTCTAAACTAGAAACAAGCAAACTTGTGTTTTAATATGTCCAAACATGTGGCCATACAGTGAATAAATGGAAGTTAAGAAATTAGATTCCAGGGCTATGTGACTGGGAAAAATGAGTTCTCTTTTCAGAGAGTTCAGCAGATGTATGTGAGCTCCCATTAAGACACTTGAACTGAAAGAACTAGTGTGAATATTGCATATAGAAGCAGGACAATACTGAGTTGGTGTTGGGATTGCACTGTGTTGCTCAAACCCCATCCAGCCTGGCCTTGGACATTTCCAGGGGGGGGTTATCCACAACCTCTCTGGGCAACCAGTTCCAGTGCCCCACCATCCTCACAGTGAAGAATTTCTTCCTAATATCTAGTCTAAATCTATCGTCTTTCAGTTTAAAGCCATTACTACTTGTCCCGTCACTACATGCCCTTGTAAAAAGCCCTCCTCCAGCTTTCCTGTAAGGCGCCTTTAAGTACTGGGAGGCTTCCATAAGGCAGAGTCTTTTCTCCTCCAGGCTGAACAGCCCCAACTTTCTCAGCCTGTCTTCATAGGAGAGAATTTGATGTATCTTTGCATACCTTTGAAAGTTTGACCTGTTACCAAATACAGTGTCTTGAATTTCGCTGATGAAAGATGGAAAACATCTATTCCTACGCTGGAAGATATTTTTTTTTTTTTTTTTCAATTCATGGCCAAAACAATTCTGGGATGAATGAAAAGAGGAAAATTAGCTCAGTAGTTAAATTGTATATTTTAGTTTCTACAGCTCTTTTGCATCGGTATGAGTATGAATCTTACCCATTGAGTACATGCGTGATTGTGTTTAGCCGCAGCATAATTCATTAAATGAATTATATTACCAGAATTACAAGTGTTCTGGGAACCCTGTTTCTTTAAACCCAGAGAGAAGGCAGAGGAGCTGTAGTTATCTCCAGTCAGAACAGTTAGCACTGTAAAGTATGACCTATAGTCCAGACTTTGGAATGGGGAATATTATGTTTATTTGTTGCCAAGGTGGCCTATTCTGATGCAACATCTTTACAGCAATTGTTTAAGATGAACAAGGGGCATGGAGCATCTGTTTATTATAAAACACTCTGCACATGAATCAGGCAAAACAGACCCAAAATATGCAATACCATGCTGCTAGCAGGGAAACAGACCTGCAGTGTTTGCCTTGTGAATAAGAATATGTTATGAGAAAGGTGTGTTCTTTCAAAAGTTCATGCATTTATTTCTCTTTGTAGCTACCACAGTGTATGGCTAGATATAATGTTAAGAAAAAAAAAAGATCGCCTACTGGCTCAAAATATTTGTTTGGATTTCTCAGTTAATTAATTCCCACAAATGAACAAAAGGTTTAGTGAAACAAGAGTAAATACAGTATACCGCAGTCTTGACATTCAGGCTTACTGTAGACCTGTCCAGAAATTGCTGGGCTATGTCTCACACTTCTTTCTGTCTCCAGACCTGATCCTGACACTGGCTTGCTGGAGTCATGCATGAGCTCTTTCTCCTTTATGGTCAACCACAGTAGCAACAGCTGGAGGAACTGAGCTTTGTGTATGCTTGAATGAGCCCATGTGCAACACAAATGAGTGATCAATGGCTTCAGCCTGCTGCAAAAGAGTAATAGGACTGAAAAGCAGTAGGTACTAGTAAACGCTGTAACATCTTAAGAGTATTTTATGGAAAGTCTTGTTACCATCATGAAATATTTCAAGGAGCACAGAACAGGCAAGTGGCTTTAACATCTGTTTCAATCATTCGTGATGAACTATCTTTTAGAGAAAGAATAGGAAAGGCTCTGAGGTGAGGGGGAGGAGAGCTTATAAGAGCTCTGCCAAAGGGCTGTCACATTTGCTAGTAAAAAAAAAAGGCCAGATTACACTTCTAAAACTACTGTTCCAAGGACTCCCGGCCAAAGGGTGAGGCTGACCTCTATGCTGCTATAGATAGCTTTTCACAGATAAGGTTGCTCAGTGTATATCTGAGTGCTTTAGAGAAAGAAAGATAGACCAGAACTTGTCCTAGAACCTTAGACTACATAGAAGAAACTAGTTTAAAAGAGTAATTAATATCAGATCTGCTTTTTTTTTTAACAATTACATGATTTTTCTCTGTGTTTTTTTTTGGGAGTGTTGGGAGAATTGGGTTAAACATTTTTGTTGATGTGATTTCCCATTCTAGGGGACTACCTTAACAAACAGAACATAGCTATTAAATGTCTTATAATTGTATTCACAATATTTGCAGGCATTCTGCTGAAAACTTACTACTGGAAATATGTTTACTACTCACAGAGCAAATATTTGGGAGAGTAAATTATGAAATTTTAATCTAAGATATATCCACCAGATACCTGGCTTAATTTGTATTTATCCATTAAATGAACAAAGTCTATATGTCAAGAAAATGAATATTGCATTTGAATAAACAGTTCAAATGAACAATTTAAAATCCATGTTATCAAGAGAAAATGTGTGGGGAATGGTCACAAGTAATGAGTATAGTTGTGAAAGTATTAAGCTACTTGTGGGCACTTGGCATATGGAAAAGAAGCTAAATGTTATTAAATTATTCACTATGAATCATTTGCTCTTCCACACATCCCAAGTCACTTTTAATTTATCTAATCATATAGTGCCAACAGAGGGTACAGTGCCAGAGGAGTGTATCATACTTAAAAAAGAAGGGGTTTTATTATTATTATCATCTCATTTTGGTGGTAAGCATTGAAGTAGCAAGAATGTTTACTGACAAACAGGAATTTTGTATTGATTATGGCACTGTCAGTAAGAAGAGGCTATCTCTATTTAGCACTAATATGTCGAAACTATACTTCATTTACAAAAAAAAAAAAAAAGAGCAAAACATTGTTTAATTGTGAATGTTACCCTTCTACCTAAATGGATGGATGGAGAGAGAAGGTTTGTCAACAAGGCAATGAAAGAAAATACAGCTACTATGTCATGAAAGTTTACAAGATAAAAAAAAAAAAAAAAAAAAAAAGAAAAAAACCCAGAAAGATCTGGTACATTGTTATAAAACATTATAAGTGATAATAATTACGATTTCCTTGCATTTCTATTCACCTCTAAAGCTTGGTACCTGCTCTAACTGGATTAAACTGTACCTCATATCATCATGGCAAGGAAATCACTTAGTATTAAGACTGAGTTCAAAAGAAAAAGATACATTGAAAGGATAATTAGCTATTACGTATTACCTGTCCCAGGTACATTTTCCCCAGGTACACAGGGCAATATGTACTCCTAAACTTCTCTTAGCTTGAATACATTTCCTCACTGCCCACTGTGGGTACGTCTCTGGTGTTAATCAGTTTCAGTTCCACGTTCCCTCTGGTGTGCGGGTCCAGATTGCATGAATGGGAATTCACAGCCAACCTCGCAGTGCATCAAGCAGCTAACCTCCAAACATAGCCAGAAAGTTTTTTAAAAAGGTGTGGTAGACAAGAATGAAGGAGGTTTGGTTTCTCCCTTAAATGTTATCCCAAGCTTACACATGGCCTAACTACTTTCCTCTTGGCATGTATTCATGGCCTCGCTTCGTGCTGTAAAAAGTTCACTTTGGTGAGCTGCAGCAGAGCCCTCATGTTATTCACTTTGTCCTGGGAGGGTGGGGAACACAACAAAAAAAACCCAAACCAAACAGCAACAAAACAAAAATAAACATAAATCCCCAAACAAACAAACAAACAAACAAACCACTAAAACATTACCCCTTGATTCCATGAGTCTCGGAAAAACATCAGCACTGATTTCTGTAGAGTGGATATAGCCAGTCTGCTCTAGTGAACTCGTACTTAACAGTGTGGAGTATTATTCTGCAGGCAGGGACTACTCCCTGGAGTGGGTGTGTTTAGCAGAGTAGATATAACCTCGGTCGTCCTTTCAGGGCACAGGTCTCTCTCTCTCTCTCTGTTACTGCCTCTCATAAGCAGGATGGAACAATGCTCGGTGTCATTGCGCCTGCTCAGCCTCTACTGTCATTTAAACAACTTTTCCCACAAAGACATAATGGTACATTCTGGGTTTACAGTCAGTCTTCAGAGACACATATAAACTTGTTGTGCTCTGCCAGTGGAAGACCAGATCACATAAAACAATACCTGCACGTGCTTCTCTGCCTCTGTTTTATCATTCCTGTTGAACATCCTTAGGTTTCAGGAAAAGGCTTGTAAAATAGCCCAAGAGCCTTCTTTGCATTTCTTCTGGCATACAGTATTTCCTCCAGGCCATGAAATATCCTTGCAGTTCTACAGCTGACTTTCTCCTGCTGATCCCTCATACTCCAGTCATACAGGACTGTATGTGAATTGACTCACCTGGGAGAGATTCTCAAGTACATAGTGGAAAGGGACATAAGTGCGTGCCCTTGTATCACTGATGCATCAGTTGTTATGGATGAAGGCTAAGGTGATGTCTAGAGAAAGCTCTTGTGCTCTTCTTCAGGTCCCCTCCTGCAGATAACTGGTGGACAAGGACTAGAGGGTTTATTATGGTGTGCACCCATCCTGAAGAGGAGTCTCAGTGAATCTTTCTGTTATAATTGTCAACTGACTTTTTCAGATCATTCTCAGACAAGTTACCAAAGACTTTCCAGGGTAATCTGTTACCAACTAAAGCTATCTTTCACACTCAGACTTAAAAGAAAAATATTCTGGGTTGCATGCATGTCTTTGTTGAACATTATCCCATTTAAGTCATCAAAGTTTAATGACTCTTGTTGTCTGCTCTGTGATAAAAGCAAAAATTTCTCATAACACCACCTGTGGGGTTTAGCTCAATTCTGAGCTGAAAGTCAGCAGAAAAGACATGCAAGGCCCAGGTTCAAAGCGATATTCGTGATCTGACACTTAGTACTAGAACTATGTACGAGCACTAAATAGGAAATATAGTTTATAAACTGTAAATAGACTGAGTTCTTAGCATATTTGTATATTCATTGGTAAAACTAGTTAATATGCATGTAATGCTTTACGTTGGACCATATATGCTTTTATTTTGAAAACTGGCCGTACAAAATTAACATTTAAACTCAGGAGTGGGTCACTTGCTTCTGAACATTTTGAATTCTCTGAAAACTTGTAGGTGGGTTTTTTCTTTATGATTCTTCTAAAAGCTAGCAATTATCTTCTAATACTTGAAATTTGGGGTTCAATCTGTCACTTCTTGAAGTAGGCAAGTATGTCTTAGGATAACAACACGGATCTCATTAAGGAGATTAAATGAAAAATTAGAAATAACCTTTAAAGCAAGACAGAGAAGTTTAACATCTTTCTTTCCCTCTGCTCCCCATGACTGTAATTCATACTAATTTGTTTAAGGTAACAGTCAGTATTTCACAAGAAGTGTCTTAACAGAGGGAAGGGTATCATGTATCAGGTAGCCTTTGTATTCTTGCTGTGGCACTTCCTTTTCACCCACTCTCTGCTATATATGGCTCAATTATAATTTCTAAGCCTAAACTGTATCAGGAGATGTCAACTGGAAACAACTTTGATTTGCAATTTCTATAAGACATAAAGTCTTCTGAAAATCTTAAGTGGAAGTCTGTGCTGCTAAGAAGGTTTGCCCTGTGTTTAAAGTGTATGACAAGGGTCCTCTAAGGAGCTTAGTCTGACAATGACTGGAATAAACAGGATTTTTTTATTTAACCAAGTGCATGTTCAGCTATGAAGTAGCATGATTCTCTGTCTGATTGCAAAAATGCTTTTTAATCAGAACCAACAGCCAGCTATCTCCTCATCCTTCTTCAGACATGGAATTTCACATTCCTCAGTATCAGTGCCAGATTCTCTCCTCAGATTCAGCTAACTCAAGCACTGCATCAAAGCTTCAACCCTTTGGATTTACGGTTTTCTTCAGAAGCATAGTGCAGGTGCAATGGTAGGACCATAAACTTGGACAAAGCGATTTTCTGAGTATTAGAGATGAAATGTATAACCTTTAGAACTGATCTTACATTCCAATGTCTGGAGGTCAGATAGTAGCACCATAGGATGGAAAAGACCTGGAAATAATCCAGTTCAAACCCTATGAATTTTAGGTAATTGCCCCATACAGGGTCTTCTTTATACAACCTTGTATAGCACTGACCACATATAACTTCCTAGCATCCTGTTACAAAATGAAGGTTTATGATAAAAGATCAAAACTCTCAAACATACAGTACTTCATAAAGAAAGCATAGTTTTTATGCTTTTTTTTTTGTTGTTGTTGTCTCACAAAAAGCATAATCTGTGTCCAGGTTTCCTGCAGTCAAAGGAAATGTAAGATGTAAATTTTTTACTGTGGGCTTTTACCCACTTATAACCTGCATGTAGCACTTCTATTGCACAAGCTCCTCAGCTTATACTTTTCTAAAAGTGGCTTGTTATTTAGACACTATACAAGGAAAGTACATCCTTTGGATAGTGAAAGAAGTCCCCTTCATAGGAAAACTTGGTTGATACCTCCCAGATGTGTAAGAAAAGTAAAAAACAATAGCTTATTTGAGGAAGGGCCCGTGGCTTAGTGAGCTTATTAGTTCTCTTAATGAAGAGTTGTCTGCCCTGCATTTCTTCAGTTTCAGGTAATGTACAGACAAAAAAAAAAAACAACATAGACTGAAATGAAAGGCATTAGGCTGCTCATAACAAATAGCAAAAGGAGAGGGATTTAATAATCTTTTTTAATGTCTATCAAATGTATGTTATTTTAAAGAATTCCAGTTTCTATGGCTGTCTTTACTGTTCTCTTATCTGATATTCTGTGTCAGATTTTAAAGGAAAGTAGAGCTAATTTTCTGTGTCAGTTTAACATAAAACCTGTGTACTGTGGATAGTAATCATTAAAAGGATCTGTCATTAAGAATTGATCTGAAATGAGTTCTTTTTGTTGTTTTTTTTGATAGAAGATAGAAATGTTTGAAGAAAGATGAGTGATACTATGGAATAAAGTATGCTGTATTGATTTAGAAAACTGTTAAAACTGTTACAGAACACAGAAGCTTTTTTATTTTTTTTCCCCCTTCTATTTTTCACACTTGCATGCAGGACATTCCTTTAAGTCAAACTATTGTTGCCATCAGCTGATTACCAAGGAAGATCACATATCACTCACTTGGTGTTTAAATGACTAAGCTATAACAGTTGAATGGTTTATTGAATTAGAAGGGTAATTGTAAATAGGTCTTTGAGTCTCTGCACATGGTACAGTCTTCTAACTAAAGTCTTCTTTCATGGTATGAGTCTTCTTTCATTGTACAAGAAACTTGTAGACTAAATCAGCTGGTAAATTCTGAATGCTTCAGTAGTTCATTAAGTGTAGATACCTATAACTATATTCAAATACTGATATAGCATCATTTGCAGATGAAAAGGAAGTGTAAGCTGGTAAAATTTGCACAGAACACTTCAGACTTTCCAAAAATCTTCGATTATAAGAGGACCTCAAGATTTGTATCTTAACAAGAAAAATAACATCTTAAATTCTTTTAAGGACTCATTCCCTGTGATGCATAAAATAATATCAGGTCTGGTTAGGACATAACTACAACTATAGGGAGAACTGCAAAATTATCTGTGTAAAATTGGATTAATGCATTGGAGCTATTAGATGGCTAACAGCTTTTTCAAACGTTGGAACCCTCATTAAAGGATCCTTGACTTAATTATGTTAAAAAAAAAAAGTTGCAATTGACACTGTAATGTGCCTTACTTAATCTTCATGTATAATTTATTCATCATACACTGCCATTGCTAAATCATTTAAGAATAAATTTTCATTGTAAGAGGAGTGTCACTGTAGTTTGGTCATTATGTATTTCCAAGAAAATGTGTTACTCTAGAGAGAAGAAAATATTTTTAGCTTTCTTATCTTCATTTTTTTCCAGTGATCTCTTTGTATTTCTTTCATGTTTATCCTTCATCTTTTAAGCTGTTTTTCAGAAAAAGCTTGGAAATAACTAAATTTTAGCATATACTTAAAGTTGATGAGACTGAAAAACATGTTTTAAGTATGTTGTTAATTATTTTGCTAAATAGTGGTATTTTTACAAATCAAGGACTCCAAGAACTGTCTATGCTTGCTCTCCTTTGATGCAAAAGTCATTCTTTATACCTTCATTAAATCTCTGTGACAGTATAACAGCACTGAAACTTCAACATAGATTGACAGACCTGTACTAACTGTTCTCTAGGTAATGTAATTTAAAAAAAAAAGGAAGAAGCCACATGACTAGCAAACTATCTGTTAGGCTTGTGCTTATGTCTGTGAGTGTGGGTAGCAATGCTCTTGCCTAATATAAGTCACCAGGAAAGTTTGTATTTAGTTTAAACTTGACACCTGGATGGAATCCAATTTCCAAAGCATCTAATCTAGTGACATTTTAAATAACTTGGTATATCTTGTGTCACTTTCAGCAACATCTCTAAAGGGCTCTCCAGAAGTGTCTCTTTTGTCATGTCTCCCAGCCCCATCTTGATGTCTCAGGTATTGTAGAACACTTGAAACAGAAAATCCCTATTCTGGTGCAACTAAACTTCATATTTGACTCTTCAAAGGGGATTAATTACCTTCTGTAGGAGTTCTCTGCATGGAATAGAGTTCAGGACAAATAATGGTGATTAAATTTTAGGTGATTGAATCTTGGTGAAATAATTTCTTTTCCATGCTTTCCATACTAGCTGGATTAATAATCAGTCTCTGCCCTGTGACATAACTATATGCTCTATGAATAATACTTAGAAGTATATGAAATGGAGTATATTAAAACCTGCAGTAAGGTATATAAAATATTAACATGAAGTATAATGTCTGTAATATAACCTTTTATCTGTATGCAAGTTGAAAGGCGATTTTGGTCTTCAGCTTGTAATGACTGTTTTGTTGCCCCATTTACAGGCTTATAACATGGCACTTGCTCTAAATCTATGTTTCCTAGCCTCCTCAAAAAATGAAAGCATGAGATTTACATTAGAAAGTATATCTATTACCTGTGATAATAAAGATAATCCTGTGTAATTTATATATACATGTATGTGTTCTAGGTACTTTACATAGAATACTTCATAAGCTAGAGAATGGGAGATAGAACAGCATAAAAGTATGATTTCTTTTTACTTACATTTGTAATATTTTTTCAGTACTTTATGGTACGTATATTTTAACATTATTTTTTTTCAGTTCTGTTTTGTTATTTAGTACATCATCTTGGCCTAAAAGTCTGGGTCAATACATGGTATTTGAACTATTCCTGAAAGCTACATGATGGTGATCAAGGGTAGGAGAAAGAAATAAGTGAGGTGTTGGTACTTTACAAAAGAATGATAAAGTTTCTGATTTTTATATTTTATCAGTCTTCCCTTAGAATACTACAATTTCCTGACTTCCATATTTCTTATTTCTTGCAGAATATTCCAATAAAGGTGGGTTTTTTTCTAAACTAACAGAGAGACATATAAGGAAATTAGAGTAAATTATTTTTAAGGGAATTTGATTATTTTTAGTAACAGAAAGCTTAATCTAATATTTCTATTTGTTCCTAATTCTGTTTTTCAAGGTATTCTCAGGTAGGCAGATGCTCCAAAGGCCTGCTTTTGCTGAGTACCTGCTAAACAAAAGCTCTGACAGTAGCACAGCTCCTGGAAACCTTTTATCCTCTGCTTCTTCCCTAGCCCTGGTAGTTCTCTCTAGTCCTGTAAAGCTCATAAACTCACTCCTCAGTGAAGACAGGAGAATAAAACCACATTTGCCATTTCTACAACATGCTGTTTGGGGGATATGCTGTTCTGAAATACATTAGGATAATGTAACAAATGCAAATTACCACTGATTTTACAGCTTCTCAAATCTCACAAATGCCTTGTCCAATTACCCTCAAACTTTCTAGCGGAAAAAAAATCATCTTCTTTCAGAACACCACACAAGAGAAATTTCTAATAGAACAGTCTGATGTTAAAATTAGATGGAAGGGCCTAATTGAGCTTATAATGGAAGGTACTTACAACCTTAGCCATGGAATGACTACCACAGCTCCATAATACAATCTATTTCAGAAAATCAGAAAGCTTTAGACAGACTGTCTGATAGCATATGCAGAAATGGGGGGCAAAAATACTACACATGACAGATCCGTGTTTTTCACTATGCTGATATTGCCACTTATTGCATATCAAGAAAAAAAATACTATTATGTTTAGTAACTAAACATTGCCTGCATTTACGGTGAAAATCTATGAAAGTAAAGTATTTGGGGGATTTTGTTTACTAAAACTAAATAAGTTATTCTGTGTTTTCAATTACATAACACGTGACAAAATATGATAAGAAACTGTCCTTAATTCACCTATTAAAGCAGTTATTTTTCAGCTTTAACCCAAAGGAACACCACTTTTCATAGCTGGGCCAGCTCCATATATGTACACATGCATGCATATTTACTTCATAGCATATCTGAATCCTCTGGACAATACCTTTGTCCATAGGATTAAGTAGTTTCCCTCCTACACCTTTATACCTGAAGTTTGGCCTTGGGAGACCATTTTTATGCAGGTAAATAAACCTGCATGAATTTCACTTAAATTTAGGCATCTAACCTAAGTGACTAAGTTACATCCAGAGCTGCCATAGGTGATTCAGATCTTCACTGGCTGTGTGAGGAGGTGACAGGAACAATGCTTGGTTAGGTACCTAAAACTAGCTGGGATAAACGTTCTTCAGTGTGCCTAGTCTTCCCAAGTCAGGTGAGGTATGAATCACAAGAATGCAGAGTGTTGGCTCCACTCCTAGTGTCCAAGACAGCTTTGGCTTGTAGGAGGATCTGCCATTTGCTGCTGGATTAGACCAACAGGAATTCAGTACCCTAATGAGTGAGCTGAGGAGCGTGGTACCTGTCTCCGAGCATCTCTTTCTCACCGTGTCTGTTAGAGTTACTGACTGATGGACACACTGATGATTCTGAGTTTTAAATTGAATCTTTAGTATGGTTTTAGTCCTTTCCTTTCCTTTCCTTTCCTTTCCTTTCCTTTCCTTTCCTTTCCTTTCCTTTCCTTTCCTTTCCTTTCCTTTCCTTTCCTTTCCTTTCCTTTCCTTTCCTTTCCTTTCCTTTCCTTTCCTTTCCTTTCCTTTCCTTTCCTTTCCTTTCCTTTCCTTTCCTTTCCTTTCCTTTCCTTTCCTTTCCTTTCCTTTCCTTTCCTTTCCTTTCCTTTCCTTTCCTTTCCTTTCCTTTCCTTTCCTTTCCTTTCCTTTCCTTTCCTTTCCTTTCCTTTCCTTTCCTTTCCTTTCCTTTCCTTTCCTTTCCTTTCCTTTCCTTTCCTTTCCTTTCCTTTCCTTTCCTTTCCTTTCCTTTCCTTTCCTTTCCTTTCCTTTCCTTTCCTTTCCTTTCCTTTCCTTTCCTTTCCTTTCCTTTCCTTTCCTTTCCTTTCCTTTCCTTTCCTTTCCTTTCCTTTCCTTTCCTTTCCTTTCCTTTCCTTTCCTTTCCTTTCCTTTCCTTTCCTTTCCTTTCCTTTCCTTTCCTTTCCTTTCCTTTCCTTTCCTTTCCTTTCCTTTCCTTTCCTTTCCTTTCCTTTCCTTTCCTTTCCTTTCCTTTCCTTTCCTTTCCCTCTTTCCTTGACAGGTGGAACTAAGGAAATATGCAGGCTATGTAGGTTTACAAAATTCTGGGGTGCATGTGATGGAGGCCATGTGTTTTGCTGCTTAAATATCTACACAGTAGTGACTGTGATGGTCTCTGTGCCATAGCTGAACATTTCTAATGGGTTCCATGTACTGTTTGCAGCTTGTGAACAACTGAACAAAATGCTAGCTAATTTAGATTAGCTAGTTACTCAGTTTTATTAAGGCATTACACTGTTCCTATAACAGAAGGGTAAAAGATTTTGTGCTTCTTGGATTTCATTAATAGTATCATTTATATTTCAATTTTTTTTTTTCTTTTTTTTTTTAGGATAAATCCAAACAGCTATGGGTAAATAGAGAATGTTTTTCATGGTAATACCAACCCATGGGTCTATTCAACAGTAAGATGAATTGAGTGCCCATTTCTCTTGATTGTAAAGGGTGAAAAATGTGTTCTGCTAAGGTGAAGATACACATATTGCAGAGCTATAAAACTGGTTGAGGTGGGATCACATCCTTACTGAGCATCAACTTTTAGTTCAGAAGTCAGGCGAGCCGTGTGTGTTGCACTGCGGTGTCAGCGTCAGACAGCAGCTGAATTCAACTTTTGACACAAGTTCAGGCAGGCACTGTTCTGAAAGGCTGGGGTTTTATGAGGCCCTGGCTGCTGAGGTAGCGAGTACTAGTTTGCTGACATGCAGTTATGAACTAACCCGATTACTTTGTCTTCTTTTGCAGGACTGCCTTTTTTTTTTTTTTTTTTTTTATGTGTTTATGACAACGGAGTATGAATGATACGCATCTGGTGGAGTTCAGATGGTGAAAATCCTTTTCTTCTGTTTGCAGAGTATGTCTGTGTACCAGTGTGGCTTGGGGGGCCTCAAGGGTGGCCTCTGTCCCCATTCCAGACACAACAAGTTCCACCCAGCTACAGCTGATGCACGGCAGAGCACCAGCCAAGCTGGAGGCACCTCAGGAAAGTGTATTTAAGAAAGAGAAAAAATTCTGCCTAACAGTGAAGAGTGTGGAAAAATATGAGAGAAGCAGCCCTGCAGACAGCAAGGTGAGTGAAGAAGGAGAGGGAGGAGGTAGTCCAAGCACCCAAGCAGGGACTCCACTGTAGCCCCCAGAGAAGACCACACCCTATCCAGTTTATCCAGACATGAGGAATGAAGAGTGAAGATGAGCCTGGGGAAGAGGGGACAGTGAGAAAAATGTGTTACTTTAATTTTTTTTGCTCTCTGTTTCTCACCACTCAGCTCTATTTTAGTTGGCAATAAATTAAATTAATTTTCCCCAAGTCAAGCCTCTTTTGCCTGTGATAGTAATTGGTCAGGGATCTCCCTGCCTTTATCTCAACCCAAGAGGTTTTTTGTCTTAATTTCTCCTTCAATGGCATCAATATATCAGCTTTCTCTCTGTAAAATTGGAGCTCCTTCTGTTCTCATCAATGCCAAAAGGGATCCTTCCATTAAAAAAATACAGTAGATTCCCAGATTAGGTAAGTCAGTATAGATATGTCATAGAAATAATATTTGCGGCAAGTTCTGTCCATAAAGACACCATTTCTGAAGCTGCATCAAATATGAGGTGGTGACAAAGACTGATACGTAAAATATGTTTTACCTCAAATGTAGCACATTTATTTTTGGAATTTTTGGAGTCTCTTCATCTGGAAGTACAGCATTTCTTTTTGTTATGCTGATTACACTGTACATGTATCCGTGCCACGGCACTCTCAGCATGGGTCCATTCTCAGCCTTGTTCTGCTCGTAGGTAATTCATTCCTTCTTTAATTTTGCTGACTCTCATCTCTGAACCCACCAAACTAATTTATCTCTGGATATGGCACTACTTGTTTTGTTATGACAAAAAAGAGGAATTACTGATGGTCACAGCTGGTAGATTTCTGTTGGAGGAAGATTGAGAGACTAATTCAAATCTAGAAAGCCGCAAATAATGCTTTGAAATATAATGAAAGCTTTGGACCTGTACTAAATAAAAAAGAGTACACACATTACTGATGCCTTTTCTACTTAGAATTTAACAAAAAAGAGTGAAAATTAAGGCCACTCTATGCATTATTAAATAAAGCTTTACTGTTTTGTTTTTTTTTTTCAGATTAAAAATGTCTGTGCCTAGCGTAATTTTAAGGTATCTTTCTTTCTCCCTAGTGCTCTCATGTATTTCATTTCAGTTATAGTCTATATTACATAGACCCCTGTCCACAAGTGGTGCCTTTGTGAATGTCAGGCCTTGGCTATGTGAATAATCTGAGTGAAAATAATATTTTGTTCCTGAAGCTTACAATTTAGAACCACTGAATGTTGGTATGGGTTGCAAAAGTGATGCCTGATCATGATTGTGGAGCTTTCAGTGCAAGATAGTCATTATTGTATAATCTATATGATACATATCTGTAGGATATGTTTACATGACTACATGATAATTTAAGCTGCAGTATAGGATGTGTTCACAATCAGGATGCCACTGAACTGTGGATTAGCTATGTAAGAATGGATTTTGTCAGTATCTGCAGCATGTACCATCCACCTTCTCTCTCCTTCAGCAAGGCTTAACAAGAATGACTCATAGAATAGCTCAATAGCCTATTTGGATAATTTACCTACTCTGACACACTTATGTAAGACAAGGGATTGTCAGTAATTTACTTGCCATGGTAATTAGTTTGCTGTATTAACTATAAGTATGGCTCATAGTGTATTCATCACAGCTCATTGTCTGTTTAACTCTTCCACAGTCAGCTATTTTTATGGTCTGACCCCTGAAGTTAGAAACACTGCTAATCTTAAACACCTGTCTTATAACAGATGCCTATTTCTTTCAACCAGACACGTGGTTATAGTGTTAATAATTTATATTTTAAGATAGTCTCCTTCTCATTGGATTAACATTTGAGACTTTCAGGTTGTAGAAGGGTGCAGTGATTCTTAATGATGGGCTTAAAAAAAAATAAAAAAGACACAATATACTTCATAGCCAATGACCCACGATGTTTTCTTCTGTTTTTTACAGTTTTGTAAGTTACTGCTAAAACTCAGGCCTGCACAAGAGTCACACCTGAAAAGTTTCCACTCTCTTCTAAAAGACCACCATCTTTTTTCCTCCAGCTTCTGCCACTGCCAAAACATATAGTGTATATCTGCCTCTAGACAAAGATGGTAACTGAGCGGCACCTGTCAATCAATGTGCCATGAGCTGCAAAATGACAGGCAGTAACACCTGAAGGAACCTGCCCAGGAATCTGAACTCTGAACACATACTCGGTGCTTATTGCCTGCTCTTTGTGTGAGTATATATTTATAAACACGTGTATATTTATTTATCTGTCTAGCAGACCAAGATCGAACAGACTAAAGAACTCTTTTAGTAATAATTTGTTTTAATAATGGAGACAAATTCAATCTGAGAAATTTTAGTAACACAAAGAAAGGAAAGTGGTTCTGTTTTGTTTTTTTTTTTTTTCTTTCTGTCCCTCTTATATCAGTGAAGAACCTTTCCAATATCCGAAAGTTGACAGTTCAATTTCCAAAATTTGGACCTTTGTTAGCACTGCAATTCTTTAATGATTGATATTCAGTATTCATTCAGTCACAAACAGGAGAAAGAAAACAGCTTTTAGGAGGTCTTGGATATATTACCACAATAATTGTATCAGCAAGGTCTTTGGAGTACAGACAAAATACATGAAACAGGGGAACATTCACCATTCAAAAAAGAATTGCAAAGGAAAAGATCAATGGAAGGTCAAAACAGGCAGAAAGTAGAGGGAATTCACTGTCATGACTGGGTTGCAGAAAATAGGAATTGTTTTTCTGAAGTGCTAGTTGGTATCTCTAAAAGTCTAGATTCGTTTACAGATGCATTTCACAGAATGCAGGTAGTTAATAAACAGATGGCTACAGAACAGATTTCGGCTGGAGAGTACCCATCAAGGAACAGAAGAGTGGAAATATGACCTTGTGTTTTGAGGCAGGAGGGGGAGAAAAAAACAGTGTGCATCCATGCTAAGTACCTAGCTGGAAACCTGCAAAGTCAACTTGATTTAGTGAACTCTGGAGGAGCAGGAGGTGGTCCAAGTAGTTACCTGGTGACTAAACATAGAAGTGACATTAATATCAACTGGAAAGTCTGGTTTAAATAAAATTTTTACTTTTTTTAATTTTTAAACTTAAAGCTCTTTGCTTCATTAGTGCAGCTGGGTTGTTGTATTTCACAGCTGTGCTGAGATTGAGAGTAATATTGCAGCAAAATGAATACAAGTTTGTATTTGGGAAGGCGGATACTTAAATCTCTGTAATTAGGCTTCAATAAGAAAGTAGTTAGTGGTAGCTGTTTACAACAGTGCTGTGCCAAGGGTCGTGCCATTGTGAACCAAAAGGTTCAGCTGCAAAAACTTTTATTACTTTTAAAATGCTAATTAAAAGAGTCTATCAATGTCTTGAAATACTCTTTCAGTAATTGTGTCATACTATGAAGATGGCATTCATTAAAAGAATATGAGAAAATTTTTTTTAATCAATATGAGTAGTATCAATAAAGGCTGACCAATATCATAATTATGGAATAACATTGTATATCTTACTAGTAGAAAGCAATTTACTGCATGAGACATCCTTCTATATTCTAACAACAAAGAGGAAGTTTTATTCTCTGTTCCCTGTTTCAGAAAGCCTTGTGGTTTTGTCTGATGAGAACATAGAAGCATAGCAGTTTAAAAGGTAAAGATGGTGACACTTGGTCAGATATGGAAAGAAATAGGGATTGTTTCTCTTCAACAGCAATAGTTCTCACACTTCCCAAACCTTTCCCTGGAGAACTTCAAAGAATAACAGATATGTACCATCATCAAGTACAAATTTACAGGATTAAGGCTTTGGTGTTTGTCATCTTTCTGAGGGCACACTGAAAAATTTATGGCAATTTTTTTCCAACTTCATAGTTGCAAGAAGAAATACAGAGTTTTATAGTGATTGTTTAGGTATTGATGATATATGAAAAAGGGATGAATTAGGCTATTAAAGCAGGAGTGTTCACCATCTGGAAGAGCTATATACTATATAACATCTGTTGATTTCACTTTCCAGAACATCACTAAAATACTTAAAATTAAGAAAAGCAGTGACTGTGTAAAAACATAGTTGTCCATTACTGGAAGAAACACACTATAACAGATGAAATTTTGATACCATGTAATTCTACAATGCTTCATGCAATATTAATGGCCCTTCGTAACGTATTCTAATTTTAAAATTCATTACTAAATTATTCAGCAGTCTATAAAACAGATGTATGGTACTGCAGCACCCAAGTTGCTGTAGCCATTATAAAATTATATTTTTATAATCTGCATGTAATTTGTCCTTTAAGTCTCATGCAGAATCAACAGATGTTTTCAGGTGTTATGACTCACCTTCAGTTTTCTCACTCCCTGGAAAGGTTTCACTTATGTTCCCTTATTATCTGTTTCAACATTAAATGCCAGGCTTTTGTGGTTAATTTAGTTGGTAGTGTTGCTCAGAGCTTGATAGGCATGTAATTTAGGAAAACAGAACACAAAGAAAATGTTTGCTTTTTGTGGAAATATCTATTTGCATTTGCTGGATGTTAAAGTCTTTCACTTAGAAAAGGTATGAACTAGAAACAAACTTTACACTTTTGAAAGACTGATATGGATCCTTCTGATAGGTGACAGTACACCCTTGGATGCTTCTTGCACCTTCATCTCCCATGAATGTTGCAGAAAACGTTCTGGAGTAAATTATATGACCCACCCAGGTTATAAGTCTGTATGAAAGTTTTGGTAGTGATAGAGAAGGAGAGGTGATTTTTTTTTCCTCTGTTGTGTTTGAATTGATGACAGGATGACATGATAGAAAGTTTGACTGAGCTGTTTGCCTTATTATATGAAATAGCAAAAAGTGGAAAGAGAGAGATATTTTTCTAATTATAGTAGCTGAAACATGAAAGCTGATGAGGGAAAACAAAGCATTAGGGCAACAGGCAGTACAAAGTACAATGTGGTATACCAGCAAAGAAGGAAAAAGAGGGTTGATTTTAAAATCATACATCACTGTAATTTACTTTTAAGTCCAAGCTATGCACCACATCCAATTACCAAAAAAAATATGCATGAAAGTGTACATAAATGGGTCTGAATAGGGTCAGGTTGGGATTTTACCTAAGTTGTTCAGTAAACATGTTTTAACATGCATTTTTGGACTAGAGATCAGAGACTCTAAATGTGCCTAGTGTAATCACAACAGTGATTCAAATCAATTTGCTGTTGATGTACCTGAACTCCAAATTGACTACTAAGATCAAAATCTTGCTGGGCTGGTATCATGTAGTGTCTAAGTGGATCAAGGAAGCAGAAGAGTCTGCAACAGTTAGCCTGTTGTGGGTGACATTATTGGAGAGAGTTTCAAGTTAGATGCTTTGAACGCAGTCTGTATTGAAATACTCTGAGGGCAGCACAGATATAATATGTTTTTACTTGTGTTACAATGTTTTATATGACCATATAAGCATTTCCATTGTTATTCTCTAGGGCAGAAGCAAAACATCTGCCGCATGAAAGGTAGCTAGAGCACACTGTGATACACAGAAGCTGTGAACCAAGTATGCCACAGCAAAGGTCTGACCCACTTGGCAGCCTGCACCTAGAGGAGAAATATGCTTGATGCAGGATTCATCCTGCATAGCATCAGAGAACCATCAATTCTATCTCTAAGTCTTAATGAATCATCCTATCTCCTCCTGTAGTCATTAGACAGAAATGGGAACCCTCAAGAGGCTTTTTTTCTGATTTATCTTAGATGCCTGCCATTGGGTGGGATGAATTCCCTTTTGGAGCTATTTACAAAGGAATCTATGATGACTAACACAGACATAGGTTGAAGATGCCTAAGCTAGTGCAAATAAATTCTATCCCTGTTGCAAACTCCTCTCCACCCCCTCATAACCAGAATTATTCAAATATTTAAACATCCTCCATGAAATCTATATGAACCTTGGCATACTTCTACCATTTAGCCTTTAAGTTTGAAATATCTTGAGAAATGGAAATGTTGCCTTCCTTTTCTAAATTGTTACTATTCATTATTATTCTTACAGAAGCACTGTGATCCCTGTGAGTGGTATGACATTAGAAATAACAATATCAAAGAACATTTTTTTTTCTCCCACCTAGTACATTAGAAGTGAGATGGACTCCTCTGGAAAAGAAACCTGTCCAAAAGGTTGCAGGGTGAGAACAATATAACATAATAGCTGCAGAATATATGCCTTTTTTTTTTTCTTGAAAAGGCAATATAGGGAAAATTGCTCAGCTATAGAGGTAACTAGGAGTAATCCCAAATGGCAGGAAGAAGGGCACTTCATAGTCAAGTAATCAACTGAAACAGCATTTAGAAAGAACAGACAGCTGGCCCAGTCCAAACATCAGCAGCCAAGTGGGAGAGTTTGTCATTCTGTAAATGGCAAAATAACAAACACCTGACCTGAAGATAACAGGTTAATTGCTTTAATATTACATTTTGCATTGATGTTTGTTTTTATGTAGTGATGGATGAAAAGAGGTCATTTTTTAAAAACTGCAGCCCTTCCATGCCTGCCCAGTGGCCTGATGAAAAATATCTCTTAGGTGCTAAAATGAGTTGCATGCAAATGACAAGTAGGTTTGATGTGCCCTGAAAACGTTCAGCTTGGAGTGACCTGTGATCATAAATTACTGGCATGCTGCATCAGAGCCTAGACTTGTAATTTCATCAAGACCAACAAGATGCAATCTTGAAAACTGTTTGCATGATGTGAGGACGAATTGATGCCCTTGTGCTGCCAGACTGTTGGATCCGATGCTCAGGAGTCTGACTACTTTGTGTCTCTAAGTAGCAGTATAGGGCCATTGTAAATAATTAAGTAGAAATTTGTTACCCTTTTGTCAAATGTATTTCTGATGTTACTCTTCCTTCGCCTCCATTAAGAAATCCCTTGATTAAATTTTAAAGTCTTAAACAATTTGAAGGGCTGAGAGCACAGGACACAAACTACAGTCTGAGTGTTTTGCACAGGAAAGTCATATTCTCTGTGGGAGAAAAGACAATAATGTCAAGTATTTAATATGCAGTCCTGTGATTCTCTTTCAAGACAAGATGCTATAGATTTGATTACCAAGTCAGTGGCTGGTACTTGTAGGTCACTTGTTTTCTCATCTATTTGCTTTGAGAGATTCAGAATTTCTCTCTCAATATCTTTTCAAATATTTCTATATAAATAGAATGTATAGCTGAAAACTTAGTCTGCTTCAGTGACATCAAGAAGATGCATATATAACAGTTCATAAAAATGTAGACTGTTCAGTATAAATATTGCTATTCATAACTTAAAAGCTACAACCCTGCCAATAAAGCTTTTCTAAGTTTTCTGAAGTGTTTAAAAAAGCTTGAGAAGGAGATGCAGTGGGTTTATGAATAAATGTGAGCTGAAAAATTAGTTACCCTTATCTTGATTTCTGCATCTGGAGACAGTATTAGTGATCATTCTTTTCATTATATACTTCTTTAAATATACATATACATTTATAAAACACACTCATCATGCATGTCTTTAAGGAGATATATAATATTTGTTGTGACAAGCCATTTACTGTGCATTGAACAAAGAACACAACCTATACTCAAGGAAGAAAAAAAATAAACATTATCCAGGGAGAGCATATATTCCCACAGCAGAAAGCTTAATTC
Source organism: Merops nubicus (assembly GCF_000691845.1). Taxonomy (NCBI): domain Eukaryota; kingdom Metazoa; phylum Chordata; class Aves; order Coraciiformes; family Meropidae; genus Merops; species Merops nubicus. The sequence goes on along the minus strand of NW_008582204.1, from coordinate 60,772 downwards.
TGCAGCAGAGGACATATCATTAATGTTGACCTATTAATGCTAGGAAAAATATTGCTGTGCAGGCCTAACTGCTCTCACACAAATACATGTTTAAGTGTTTTATTTTTATTCTGATTTCCCCAACATTTGTATACTCAGTTACAGACAGGCTCCATCCCTTACAGCTATATATCATTTTTCACCTCACTCCAGTGAAGCAGTAGAAAATAAAAGCGTACTAGTACAGTATAATATTTAAAAAACAGTCCCATGAGTGACAGCTCCTCAGTCATCATAGCACATTTGCACTCCCTAACTAGAATGCTGTGAAAAATGACAACTCCCTGTTACAGTTTTATTTACTCCTGCAGTAATATCTGGACACCCATTTAGAAGATTATAGCCATTAATGTATATTGCAGACAGTGTATGCACTCCTTATACTTTATATTTGAAATATACGTGCACTAATTATTTGCTTACAGAAAATTATGACTCATCCAGTTTTTACATCAGGCAGATCTAATTACTTTTCATAGACTCATAGAATCATTTTCCTAATTATGTGCTCCCATTTCAAAATTTTGCAGTGTTGGGTTAGATACTTCCCCCAGTTAAACTTCTCAAAACAAACTCTCTCTAGAACAAATCTCTTCCTCTCCTCTGCCAACATTTCATTATCCCCCTAGCTTGATCCATACTGTCCCTCCAGCTGAGAAGTGCATACAGTTTCTTCTGAAATAAAGATATGCTGTTTCTAAGAAAACCTGAAGAAAACCTACGTATGTACCACTCAGTATATCTACATCATCTTCTGACTAAATGAGCTGACTCCACAGACAGCATTTCCAATGTCTGTCAGAGAGGAAGAAAAGCTCAAATACTCAACTTCAAAAACATGTTCAGCAAATGTTAGTGGCTGCAGGCTGTATAATGAGTACCACAGAGAACGTTATAAACTACAAGCTGAGGAAAGCCACAGGCACGATGGGCTACATTATATTGTCCAATGCATGGTACACGTAATAGCACAGTATCAGAAAAATATCTTATATATACTTCTCAGAGTTTTGATCCAGCAGCAGATTTTTCTTTCTCTAGTTCCTCCGTAGGGAAGTCTGCAAATCTGAGCTGCAATTGCCAAAGAAATAGTATTTTAAAAAAATCTAACAAATTTATGATACCTGAGGTCCAGTTTCTACTCTGGACACGACTGATCTAATTCTGGCAATCTTATCAGAAATCAGTGATTATTTTTGGCAGAAGAACACAAGTGGGCCTGTGCTGTGCAATACTTCACTAGTTGTCAACTACTTAAAAAAACTCAAGAGAGAGATGCCTCATGAACAGGTGATGATATAGGAAAGTGAATTATTTTTGAGCATTTGGTATGCTCTTTGTTTAGAATCTTTAACTCACTTACAGTAATTTATATTGTAATGTTGAATGTACAAATAAACATTTCCCAGAAGAACTTTTAAAATAATCTTTTTGATCCACTCGCATAAAATTTTAATGCACTGATCTTCAAGTTGCTTTGCAATTTCAGCATTGGCATAGTCTTTAAAGTACCCACAAAAATTATAATCAGATACCGTAATCCCAGTACAGCTCTGTGAGTTGTAAACCTAATTTTGCCTGTTTGTGGCCACAGAAGATCTATACGACTGGGCATATAACTGGGGTGTGGCTGAACCAAATTCCAAATCAAGTAATTGCTTTCTGCCCCTGAAGTTCATCTGCTAAATTTAACTGAATAACATATTAGTCTTCCTTTTCTGTCCAGACAGCTGATTTGCTGAGTGCTTTCAAGTATGTCCCAGGATCCTTTTCAGAGGTGGCAGGGCGTTGCTTGTTATGATTGGCTTATGTAAGTATTGTTCTACCATGGCTAATTATTTCCTATTTAATACTGCCTCTGACTTTGTTTGAGCCACTGCAGTTATTTACCTATTTATAAAGGAAATCCCTTACTGTTTGCCAGCCACTAGCATGCTGTGGTATGTGAACATCTCAAGGACAAGCAGGAAACTTTGATGTCATAGGCACTGATTACTGGCAAATTGTGACATAATTGATAACTAGTTTGCCTCTGTTGCCTAGTTACTGTTACAGAACTTATAGAACTTGTGGGCAGAATGTGTTGTCAAGTACTCATTTGAAAAAGAAAGGGCAAGATAAAACAGCTGTGAGAACATGGTTTTCCAGCATTGTGGAATTACCTGTGTGGAATGTTCATATAGTCAGATCAATATATACATATATATATATATATATGGAATACATATCAGCACATGCACACTGGCCTATGACTGTGCCACCAGTTCTTGGTGACTTCTGTTACCTCCCTTGGTGGAACTATCCATTGAGAGTGATGTTGAGAGCGTTTTTTGAGAGCTTCTCCCAGCAGCACAACTTCAGCTGACGTGAAAGCTTTTTCACTTGCTCTCAGTCCTTATTTCAGGGGTGGTTTCTCACTCTCTGATACAAAGATACTCTGATCAAGAATCAGGCATTCATTTCTATGCCAGTTCTTCATATGAGTAGGTAACATGCATTAACTTTACTGTTCTTGGCTGGCCACAACACTTGTAGATGTATTATCATAAATCACTGCATATATATGTAAATAATATCTTAAAAGCAAGGGGAAGAAAAAAAAATTCTACTGAGATTTAGCTCTGTTAGACCCTGAGGCAGGCTTGGTCTTAGTGCAATTTCACACTGTTTAGATCACTCAGTTGTATATATAGATACTCTATTTATAGTCATACCTTTTTGAAAAACTTATCAAAATATCGAAAAAAAAGAGTGTTTAAATTCTTGACTTGGTTGAATCTCAGGATCATCCCATTAGTTTACATAACCTAGTTTGGAGCCCTGTTTCTCATATGATTAGAAGAGGTTTTTTGCCTTTAAAAAAGCAAAACCAGAAAAGTGGTTTGTAAAACAGAATGAAATAAGATCATCATGTTATTTGGTAGGTGATTTAAAATTTGAGCCTCTGTTATTTGCATATCAAAATGAGACATAAAAGCAGCTTGATAACAACAACTGCAAAACAGTAACAAGAAGCTACCTACCAAACTCATATTTAGGACTGGGATAGACTGGTCTATTGTATATATTCATGTCATTTTTGAAAACACAGAGGAAAAAAAAGTCCTGTGTGGAAACATCTGAGATTGCAGCTCATTGTAGCTGTAATTGCTCATTACTGAAACTCTTTTTGCATAAATTTTTCTGCTCTTGAATTTTCATCCTTGTAGAATTTCTCGTGCTTCCCCTGCAACTTTTTTTTTTTTTTTTTTTTTTCCCCACTTGCCTTTTTAACTCAGTTGAAAACTGCTCCTCCTCCTCATGGGGGAATAACTGTCCCTTTCTGGGTATTGTTTGGAAATGTAGCTCTTTTGACAAATATAAAGGCAAAATTAGGCTGTACATTCTATTTTTAAACCAAAACAACATATGCAGCTGACTGTAATTTTGTATCATTAAAGAAGAATCAGGTTAAGTGGAACAAAGAGCCCTGTATACAAATAACAAAATTTCACTTTCACCTAGACAGGTAGTCACATGGACCAGCTGTTATAAATTGACATTACCTTTAATAGAGCTATACCAGGTGACACCAGCTGAGCATCTGACATCTATTTAGAGGATAAAAATCCATTTGCTGTTTTGATATATGTGTATGCTTTCAATGAAGTGAGGGTTGTTTGAGTTGGAGTATCAATCTGCCCATTATTAGTTGACAAATTAAAAGTAATCTGAGAAGCACTGGTGATACATATTTGTATTTTAACAAGTCTGTGTTTTTGCAGAACTGTGAGTAATTATATGCCTGACTGGGTGAAATGGGGTGAAATAAATCGATAATTTATTATGAGAATTTACTCATCGATTTAGTGTGCAAATCATCAGTAATCATATGCACCGTGCCAAAGAGTTGAGCTGGGCTCATTAAAAAGTCTTATATAAAACTCGACTCCTTAGGATAGTTCAGTGACATGATTGACAATACTTAAGATTCTTATAGCCCTTCATTTAGATCAGCCTTAGTAAGAGATTGTCCTTTTTGCTGTGAAGTCAGAGCACTATTATCCTTCCATTTTCTCAGAGATGCACTTCTGTGTCCCATTCTCACATTTGCGGCACTGTCAAACTCTGCTCTTCGCTTTCTCTTTGTTAGATTTTTAAAGTCTTTTAATTGACGAAGAGAGTAATTGACATTCTTTTAATTCGCAAGAAAAGTGGTGAGGGTTTGGGGTTCTGTCGCTGTCAATGTATAAATCCCTGTTGTGTTTTACACTTCATTTTGAAGGTAACATTAAGTGCAGTTTAGAGCATTCATTTTAAAGCAGGAAGTTGACACGTAGTGAAGAGCCTATATCTGGGAAACTTTGATAGAGCAATCAAGCGCCATCAACACTTAATGGCTCTACACCAGTGGATCAATGGGCTCGCTGGCAGCAGCGCCATTGACTTGCAACAGCTCAGCCCAGAAGCTGAAAGGGTGCTTGCTCATGTCAGAGCTGGGAAGTTTGCAGCATAAGCACAGGGAGCTGTAAGGAGTCACACAGGCTGTTCTAAAAGGGGAAAGTTCTCTGTGCAGAGATGCAAAAAAATTCAGCAGCCAGGTGAGCAGTTCAGCAAGGCTGGAATGTTGTTTCTCTTGAAGTCTAAATCCTGAATCTACTCTGTTGCTAAAGGAACAGGAATGGTAAATGCCTTTTGGGATATTTAGATAGGTTTGTGCTTTATTTTTTTCAAGTATGACAGTGTATAATGCACGTTTGAGAAACCACATAGCTCCAAATATATATTTCAGTGATTCTTGCTTTTCCTGTGCATTGTCCCTGAATGTTGCCATTGTATTTTTTATAAAAAATTTCCAGGTCAAATTTTTGTAGGTAGCTGTGTCACAAGGAGGCTGATACATATGTTTTTACAGTGTTAGCAGCAGCATCACATGGTGTTCCACTACATAAAGAGGATCTAGCTTGATTTTTGCACTGAAGAAGTTTGTCCAATAAAGTTTTCTGGAATTTATCATCAGTCATTAACTAGGATAAGGGGATGTAGGAATGTCTGGGATCTAGTGATTCAATCCAGGCCTGACATAGAGTGCAAGTAAATACTCTTGACAAATCTGTGTATCAGTAGAGTGATATCAGTTTTGTTTGTTTACTGGTTGGGTGGGGGAGGTCATGGGGTAAAGAAGAAGAGGAAAAAAAGTGTAGTGGTTGTGCATAGGTGCATGAATGTTCTGGCTAGCAAAGTTCAGTGGTGTGACAGTTGCTTAGGTAACTGAATGTTTTATTTAAGAGCTGAAGAAATGTGGTAAATGGCTGAGAAATTGGACCTATGCAGGGAGGTAATGGGTGAAAGGTACACTAGATTCATGGGCAGAACAACACACTTGAGAAAAAAGGTGGATAATGGAATGTGGTCATTAGAGTGGGAATGTTTCAGAGGTAGATATCTTTTCAACAGTGGTATTCAAAGGACATATAGAGAAGTCCAGAGATTAAGTTCTGTTTTTAAAAAGAAACATTTATGTCACACAGACAAACCCCACAGCTTGTGGGCACTGATACCACATCGACACAACACAAGCTTTTTATTTAATTGAGCGTGATTTAGGAAAAAGCATTTAGAACACAGTCTGCTCCATCACATCAGATCAATTTAAATTAACAGACTAATGTTTCAGCTGTAAACTGATGCAAATAAAGGACAAGATGCTAGAAGTTACTAAGCACCCCTTGTAAGCCTTAAAGAACTACAATTTCTATTTATTACAGTGGAAGCAAAGTCATGATCCACATCTTCTACAAAAAACATGGGATCTTTGCAGGATTTTTTTTCAAGTCATATGCAATTACTCTCACTGTTTGGTCTGGATTTCTCACAATAAGTAAATGTTTAACCAGCTCTTAGGTAACAATCTGAATAGGTGATATTAGGCATTTGATGAAATCAAGGGTGTTCTTAGATGGATGGTGAGTTTTTATTGCTTTCATCTGAATATTCCAGAAACATTATTTAAAGGAAATCTTTAGGTTTTTTTCTTTAAGGTTGAGACAACTGAAAATAACTCCAGCAGAAACATTTATTAATGAAATCCTTTTGTAATATTTCATTCTCTAATGCTACCTGCATAATTAAACGATAAAAAGAAGAAAATTCCCAAGTGATTAGTTAATCTCATTTTCTTTCTTTCATTCTCCTTTGTGTTTTGTTTTGTTTTGTTTTTTTCCCCTCCAACTAAAATCCAAAGGGACAAGTGGTTTGTTGGGTCAGCTTTAACAAATGGATGTGATGTTCCTGTTACCAGGGCTACAAATTATGGCCATCTACTATCAAAATCATAGAAACAAACATAAAATACCTATAATTTTCTTATTCCAATAATTCAGATTCACATTTCCATTGCTGGAGATGGGTAAAGGAAAGTATGATTCATGTTGCAGTGAAAAGCTATTAAGGTCTAAGATTACTTAGGCTTTCAGTGAAAGGTGCCTGTTAACTGTAAATGTGGAAAGCTAAAATAAAATCTTCAGTTAGATTAGAAGATGTGTTTAAGACCTTTGCTCCAAATAGGCTGGAAATGTGTGCCACTCTTTAAAATTTTACTGTCCCTCCAAATGCCCTACTTCATTATAAGCACATTGAAAACAATCTCATTATAAACCAGGTCTAAGTACTATGAGTTCCCCCCAAAAAAGGAGAAAAAAAAGAAGTATGAGAAAAATCTAAACAAATCTCCAGTCCTAGTAGCGAGCCAGAAATAACCCGAAAGATGAGCCAAGCTATTAGCAAATGGGGGCCTCCTCCTTTGAGGATCTGTTTTCATTCCATGGTTCTCTATGAGCTAGGCTTTTTGTCCTGGTGTACCTTGAAGCAGAGGGAAGCACTGTATAAAAGGCATATTTTCTGCAACAGTTATACAGCTCTGCACTTCAGTGCATGATGTGCCTATAGCCAGTGCTCTGAGAACCTCAGAGTCTCTCCTGACTTTGAAGTTTTACAGAATACAAATCTGTCTGCCGTCAGAACTTCACCGTGTTGACTGCAAGGTCTTCACAGCCATGCCACATTCCTCCATGCCTTCGCACGTGGGGCGTTGGTGTGAAGGCTGTTACCCTTATGAGGCGATGAAGGCCTATGGCATTTGTGCAACGTTATTAATTTTGATAGTTTGAATAAAAGATGGTGTACCGACGCTAGGATTCATCTAACCCAGTAGAGTTCATCTTTAAAATATGCATATCTACATCTGAAATATCAGCAGGCTTTAGGCAAAGAATTTTACAGTTTGGGTCCTTAGGCAGAAATTGTATCACCTGTGGTCGTATGAATTGCATCCTAAAATTTTTGGGGTTTCATTCTGTTAACTAGAAAGGGAGTCTGGATTAACCAACTGAAACCAGGTATTGAAATTGTAGGTGACAGAATCAGTTGAGAAGACATCCGTGTGTGTGATGGCACCCACAATTAATGAAAATATATTGGTCTTGGATCTGGCCCAGAATCAAGACTGGCTCCTTTCACTACCCTATCTAATAATTTTTTAAAAGTTCTGGCTCAAATATGTAAATTGAAGAGTCTTAAGTTTAAATGCATTTATAAATATAAAGTGTTTCATAATGGCTTATCACTAGCAATAAAGAAGTAAACCCTATGATTTCAGAATAGATTATATTTTAGTGTAAATTTTTATACTTTAAGTAAGAAGTTTTATTGGTATGTATATTAATAAATGCATAAAATAATATCAAAGTTCAAGAAGTCAAATTACTTGAAATGCTATTTTGATGATCTGTACTGAATGTATTTGGACTATTCCTTTGACTGTTAATTTCAAAAGTTTATGTTTAAATTCAAAATTACTTCTTTTTATCTTCAGTGAAATAATAGGATATGCTAAGAAAGAGACAAATCAGTTTCTGAACAGTCCTAAATAGTAGTTTTCCAGTACTATTCTACTGTTTCTGTACCAATTGGTTTAGCTTACTTATATAAAATGCATTTAAATAAAATTATTTTTGTGTGTGTGTGTTGAAATTGAAACCATGAATGAAATAACAAATGTGAAAATTTATTTTCACATTTATGAAAATGTGATTTTCAAAGAATGAAGCAGTGTTTGCAACACCAAGCTTTAAATATTATTTAGGACATTAAATAAAAAGCAACTAAATATTTCAGTGGTGGTTCTGATTTTGTAAATTTAGCATATATCCCTTCCACATATTCACAGCAAGCAAGACCAAGAGAGTGTTTCTAGCTGCATGTCCTCAGCCTGATTTAGAATTTGCTAAACTTGTATTAATACATTCAGAAAAGTCCTAACTGCTTTTCCAGTAAGTCAGGTTGTGTGCAGATAGTAAACATACAAATTTCATTCCATAAATAAGTTATCACAATTTTTTTCTTAGCCAAACAAGAGCTTTTAATTAAAGAATTTTCCATCATAAGTAAATTAAAAATAAAAGGTGTCATGAGATCAATCCCGACTGCTGATGAAAAGAAATGCAATAAGCTAAAGTGTTAAGAATTCTGTTTTGCAACGTGAAATCTAGTTTCACTGTAATCAATGAAAAGCTTTGTTATCGATTTCCATACTGCCCAGATTTTTCCTGACACCATTTGCTAAGTCCCTGTGCTGATGGGCTCTTACATAGCAGGGGAGAGATGTGCACTGTCAACAGCAGAGCGAGCAAAGCTGCACCCGTGGCAGCAGAGAGAGCACAGGAGAGTGGGAAGCAGCCTGGTACAGCTCGAGCAGCACCAGTCCTGGACACAGGCGCTTGATGTGCACCTCCTGAGTGCACTCAGGTGCTGCCAAATAATGTTTAGACTTTCATTTTCTCCAGCTGACAATCACTGCTCACCAGCGCTTTCTGTGTGCTTTCAAACTTAGGAGCAGGAGCAATCACGAGTTATTGCTACACTGTGACAGGCGTGTTCCCAACGAAATGTCACCTCTCTGAAGCAGCTGCTGAGAGCCGTGTGCCTTGTACCAGCCTCCACTTTTCAAACACTAAACTTCCCTCTTCAGGTGCATGGTTTTCCATCATATACTATACAGGAGTATCTCAAACAGCCTTACTTGTGGCTTTGCTCTTATTGCCTTGCAACCTTGGGTAGAGCACTCTAAAATCTTTTGTTTTCTTAGATTGCATCACAGGCTTAGAGAATGAATGTAATCTGCACTATCTCCAGCTTCAATTGTGCTTAGCCTACAATTCAAATTACTCCAGCTATGCTCTGTTTTACTTAAAACTGTTTATGTTCTCCTCTTTGGGAAATAAAAGGTTTTCTATAATGGGATAAGAGGGAAGACAGTGTTAATTACTCATTTTCATTTTAAGTAACTTTGGTTCATTCAGAGCAAGGCCAATTTTTGTTTACAAAAGAAATAGGTACTTATTTTTAGCTTAAATTAATTGTAGCATGGACACCTTTTAAAAGTCCTATTTCAGGTACGAGGGAACCTTTCCAAACTGTCTTACACAGAGGTGGAAAACTTGGGTTACAAATAAAACTTCATGTATTTCAACAAAGCCTTCAGGATCAAAGTTTAATTCTAGTGTGGAAAGCATCTCTACAAATATTTAACTTTGGTGGAAGTCTTCGGGTATTCTCAAAATGCTGGCAGGTTTCCATTCCTAATTTCATCTCATTCATTTCATAAAGGAATCACTGCATTATGTTTTTCTCTGCTTTGTTTTCACTATATTATGCTGACCGAATTAATGTGGAAGTGCTGGTGCAATGTGAGGCATGACCCACAGAACTTCCCTGTCTAGCTGGATCTGATCAAGGCTACTTCATTCCCTTTGTGTGCCCCAGTCTATTCTGGTGTGATCTACAGAATGAGAAGGACAAGAGTGAAGAACAGAGGAATTCATAATATTTTTACCTCCTCTGGGTCTGTGCAAGATGTCATTGGTTCAAAAGGGTTCTCCCAAGTCCTTCACTTAAGGCAGCCATTGACACCGTTTCAATAAACTAATAAACTTGATATATTGGTAGAGAGCTTTGACAGGGAATGACAATTCTTGGGTAGTTGAACTAAAATGATTAAGTAACTGAATTAACTGGTCTAACTCAGCAACTTCAGAAATCTGAATCCAACCTGGATCCTTGAAGTAAGCGTTGTGGTTATCACATTACACCATCGTTGCTGCACTGGTGTTTTGTTCCTTAGTTTTTCAAGGAATCACACAAAATGTTGTGATAGCTTTTCTGTTTAGTCAAGTGCAGGGACACACAATCTGCATGCTGGTGGTGGTGGGTCCTAAAATCTGCCGTGTACAAGTGTAGTAGCAGTTACATTGCAGCCACAGTGGTGTTTTCCCAGTGATTCAAAACAACTTTAGGAACACAAAATGTACTTGAACTATGTTTTCTTCAATCCAGCTTCTTACCTATACCAGAAATATCCTGAAACATGATACAAAATTATTAATATTTAAATAGTTTTAAAGGTTAGGGAGAAGAATGTCTAAGGCAACAGAGAACTCCATGTACATGAGATAGATTTTTTCTTTCAATACAGATTTGAAGTAACTATTTACAAGTCATCCAGTTTCCATCTTCTTCTTTAATACTAAACCTGAAATTATTTTGTAGAGTAAAAGCCTTGCAAATATATATATTTAATTTTAAATAAGTTCTGTTGAAGTTCAAAGATTTCTGGAAAGAAAAGTATTTTCAAATAAATGTCTAACTTATAGAATAACTGTTAATCAGCTTTATAGCACTTGTACAGATTTTAAACAATTCAATAATTTGAAGGACATCAAAGTTATTTCAGAGTATCACTTTAGAGAATGAAGTTCTGAAATTAGTAATTGCCAGGTAATGTATGTCATAAGAACTTTTAAATTAAATCTGTATTTTTCCCCTACCTTGATACAGGGTATCTGGGAAAAAATATGTAGTTTGTGGGTTATGAAACTTTAACTTCTGTCAATAAAGTGGCTATTTTTGTCTCTTCAGAGCTTTCTAATGCTGGAAAGTATAAAAGAGAGACAAAAATCCAAAGCTGTTATGGGCAAAATTCCACCGTGTTCATGAAAAGAGTATCGTAATCAATCTGCAAGTGAAAAATCAGGCAATTAACACTGAAAACCTGGTTAATTAGGGTGAATCATGTGAAAGGAAATGTTTGATAGTTTTATTTACACAATCATTATATTTATCCTTTTGCTAGAGCTGTAATTCAAATTTTCTATAAATAATAATGTTGTCTCATTTTCCATACAGATTATAAATTGTTCTGCTAGTTAATTCTTAGTGACAATATGAGGAGGGTTTGTTAGTTAATAACAGTCTAGATGCAGGACTAATGGTATGATTTCAGATACAATAAGGAACATACACAAAAGTTATGCAAATAGAAAATACCTAGAGTGTCCTAATGTGAAAAAATAATTGGAATTATTTTTTTTTACCACATAATCACACCCTAAGCATTTGTAAACCAAAACCTTAGAGATTTATAGTCTGTTTTCTTATGAGAATAAAATACTGCCAGTAGTTGTTAGAAAATGAAAAATCCACACACATTTTATTCAATACATATTTAATTAAGTATAAGTTTTGTAAAAATATATCCATACATAATATACATGTTCTTTATGAAAATATACTTTCTCCAAAGGCTGTGAAACTTTATATGGTATGATTTTGCAAGTGTTTCTTCAGAGCTGATCAACTGCTGACATGGAAAAATCTCCTGGAGTTATCAAATTTTTAACTGTTCTGCTGTTCCTCTTATGAAAGTGGGCAAATATTGACTGACCGTCTTCATAACCCATGGTGACCAGCTATATACTTGCTATCTGGGGGGAATATTCATGACAGTTTGCACATATGAAGATAAAGTAGCAAGAGATACATAGTTTGTATGTCTGCATTTTACAATTCTGTAAAAAAGCATACAAAGAATTGAAAAAGAGTATTTGGAAGGCAAATAAATAAATGTTCTGCTATGTAAAGCTGCATGGTAATGGCAGCTGTTACTTCAGGGCAAGCAGTGAACAGGCTCGTGGCAGACCCACAGAGTGTTTGGACTTTGCAGATAGAAAGGAACAAGGACTTTTCTTCTGCTGAAGAAGAAACATTGTGCCCCATAAATGGAAGCGTGCTGGTGAGAGATATTCTCATTAGTCTTCTCTGTTTAGCAGGTGTGCTGGTGCCAGCAGTGCCAACTGCAGCTTAGTGGTGGCCCTCAGAATCAAGCCAAGGTACAATCAAGGTACAGCAGAGTGGCAATCAGCTCTTTTGTGGTAGGAACATAGTATTTAGATAACAAACCATAAAGTTTAGTGTATGTATACATTTTGAATGGTTTTACTGCTGTGCAGCACTCAAAACATGGGAAGAAAAGTATCTGGAAACAGGGATTCAATACAGTAATATTGTAGTCTTAAAATACCAGAAAAATTATGCAGGATAATTAGCAGCAAAAGATAGTGTATAGCATCGCTAGCTGTCAAAGACGTAGAAATTGTACTTTAGAAGTTTTTGTAGTGCCAAAAATGTGTAGCTACAGAAATGAAACTGCAGATGATCTAAAATCATATTTGCAAGAACTGAAAAGTGAATCTTCTTAGTGGCTTATTGCTATATATGTTGTTCCAACAGTCACTTTATGTTATTCCTCATGTCAAGGTGTTAGTGTCAAAAATTGCCTTTACTCGTGCATCCTTTTAGTAGGTAAGAAAGCTGATTAACTTACTTAAGAGGTAATTGCTTAGACAAGAATTAAGAGTTAGACTGTCCCTGGATCTTTCACGTATGCTCAGAGGGATAGAAAAAAGAAATGAGCAGCTACTATAATTCTGTGGCTTCTGAGCAATGGTTCAGCTCAGGATAAGGCCCTTATGCCTTCATGAGCAAGATGTTTTATCAGATTATGTTTTTACCAAAAGAGATGTTTCCCCGCACTTGATTTACCTGGAAATAAAGCAATAAATTAAAACTGATACATCTGTTCCAATTGTAGCTTGTGTAGATAAATTCTGAGCTATTTGCCTCTTTAAGGACAAATTGTCTTGATTCTTCTATTGAAGTCAAACATTTCTTCCATGAACAATGTGCAATCTGAATATCAACATCTATCTTCCTTGACCATATATTTAAAGCAAAAGATATAAGAATTCTGCAGGTAGAAGCAGTGCCTAAAGCTCTACTATTTTGCACACAGAATTCAAAATTCACTGGATGAGAAGGAGACAGGAAACTGTAAGATTGTTTCAGTCTGTTGTATATGTTAGAATACTGAAACAGCCCTGTGAATGAGAAATAGAACTCTTCTCTCCTGGGTGAATCCCTAAGTAACAGCCTATAGAGTTTTATCAAATATATGTTTTATGTTTTCTCAGACATAAACCACCATTCTGTTCTCAACGTGTGGTTGGTTCATAACACACCAGTTTTTCAGCTATTGCTGAGCAGTTCTTGCACAGCATCAAGACCTTCTCTGTTTCTGACACACAGCACGTAGGATGGAGACCAGCAAGAGGCTGGAAGCTGACCTGAATTCACCAAAAGGATATTGCACACCATATGCCCTGCTCAGCAATAAAACTGGGGCATAGTCTTTGCAAAGTAGCTACTAGTCAGGGACTGACTGGGCATTGGTTCCCTTGCCTTGCCTTGCCTTGCCTTGCCTTGCCTTCCCTTCCCTTTCTTTTCCCTCCACTCCCTTCCTTCAGTTGACTAAAATGGTTTTATTCTGGACGCATGAGTTTTTCTCACTTTTGTCATGCTGCTTTTCTCCCTTATCCCACTGAGAGGAGATTGAGTGAATGACCAGGTGGGCACTTGGTTGCTCGCCAGGTTCAACCACCACATTTACTTACCAATTTTGATTGCATTGCCAAGCAGAGTATAAATGGATCATTAGAAGTAGTAGTTCTAGTGGACCATGCCCCCAGGAATCAGATACTGACATACCTAAGTCTTATGTTTCTGAATCAGCAGAATTTCTTCATTTTCTGTGCCATAAAAAAACTCAGATAGAAACTCAGAGAGAGGATGATGCAGGTTGTGAAGTTCAGCTGTATGTGGGATTTCTCAGCAGACAGGGTTTTGAAAACTGGTGTTCTGATGCCTAGCTTAAATCAGTGCTCTCAGGCTCTGAATCGGGAGGGTGCGAGGTACTCGTTGCACAATGGCTGCAATGGGAGACGACCAGATACGGAAGCGCTATTGATTTCCTCAAGCAAGATCGTAGCTCCAATGGAACTTATTAGGATGTGTCTTGTTTACTTTGTCTCTGTTGATGCTGTATTGAATAATCAGAGTAAAGAATCAAACTGACTTCAATGAGACTTGGATCATGTCCTGAAAGGCTGAGTAAGAAAGTTCCTTTTACTGGAATTACACTGAATCTCTCCTCCTGTATTCATTAGTTACTCTTTGTACCACACCTGCTTCTCTTACAAAGATTGTTCTTGGTACACGGTTAAAACAAAGAGAAAACTACATCTGGATTGTTGACATTGAAAGATGCTATTTTAAAGGTAAAAATAGCACAGAAGAAGACAGTACTGCCTTTCTTAGTGCTTACATTTATGTTTTCAAAAATACAAAAATAAAATATTCAGTTTACTGGAATACTTTTTAATGCAATGCAATCCACATTTTATACAAAATGTAACATTTATTTAGACATACTGTTGCAAATTTAGTATAGGGAATAGAAACTAAACACTGATATTTTTTCTCCCCTTAAATCTTCCTGGCAAAATTGTGTGAATATAGCTTTATGTTATCAGCTGTTTTTGCTAATATCTTCATCAGGGGAGCATGATGAAGATATTAGCAATTAAAACAATGCCTGTTCAATCTTCATCATGATCTCTTTTCTTACAGTGAAATAGGCACCTAAGTCCCAAGAAACACTCAGGTATGTAACTCCCATTACAATCAGTAGAAATCATGTGCCTAGATGTTAGCAATGATCTAGGTCTCAGCCTCTGTAGCTTAGCTATTACTTATGCTTAGTGAATCAGCTCTGCATTTGAGATAGAATGGCTGAGAGAACATTTCTGTTCCTTGTAGAGGCACTACTAAGTACCTTGTACTTGTTAATAGTTTCCATTTAACTTACTGTTCACTGTTGTGTAGGTGAACAACAGATGCCATACTAAATTCACTGCTTTACCAAGAAATATGTTAAATAATTAAGACACTTCACAGAAAATGCACACTGCTTTTTAACAGAGCACTAACAATTATGCATTTTTAGCAGAAAGAAAACAGTATGAGGTATAATCTGTGATAAAGCACAAAAAATTGTTTTTCATCAGCTTGTCAAGGTTGACAGTTAAACTTTTTAAGATAAAAGTCTAAACACTGTTGAGAAATCCTAAATTTCTTTGGACCTCTTAGGACCAACACATTGTCAATCAGAATGGTATCTGTTATGGACAATATCTGTCTGAGAACTATCTAGGTCTTGTAAGACAAGTTGAACTTAGCCCTGGTATGCACTCTCTTCATCACGACCTAATGCTCCTTAAGCCTTTTTACCCTTGGAGATATCTAAATTCACTTTTACAACTTAAAAGGTGCAAAAGTTAATGAGAACGTGGTATCTTTCTGCCTTCATTATAAATAGCACAAAGAATTCTGGAAATCTCTGCCAAAGATATGAAGTATTCCTTATTTTATTAGAAACGTATCTATATTCCTAGAGAGTGAAAATACAAAATACTGCTCATGTACTTTTTTTTTTTGTGTGTGTAGTCAACCCAATGAGTATTGCACATTGTGAAAGGCTCGGAGTGCCATATGTAATGATGGTTGTTTACTGAACATTCAGGGTTCTTAACAAAGGTTTTGCTGCATGCAGAGCTGGCTAGGCTGTACTGAGTCCATCCCCAAGCCCAAGGTTCCCAACCTTCTCTAGTTCTAACTGTGATAGCAAGAAGGGCCACTCTTTATCCCATGTTGGAAGTTACTGTCACCTCCCCAGACTGACTAGTTATCTAACTTTTTGGTCTATCTCTCTAATACATATCAACCAAAAAAAAGATTATTCTAGGCAACTTAAAACATCAGAACCTGTTTCATCTGCTGATTAATTAAGAAAATTTATAACTGTTGGTAGACATAGAAAACAAACTCCTCTCAGCTGAATGCTCAGTGGCTATGATTGTTTCTAAATTTTGTCTTCTGAATTCTGTATTGATTCTCAACAGTGGTCTATCCCATGTTCTGGATTCAAACCAGAAGCAGGCTAGATTTTCTATTTTAATCCTGTAGTGGGGTGCCTCATAACAGGGAAGTTTTACACGATCAGATATACACTCTGATATTTAGTTTTCTTATTCTTTGACTCCAACAGACTCATGAAACAGATCATTTGAATTACCTTACTGACTCTTACACTTCCTCAGAGACATGTCCCATCTGCAAGAAACATGATTCTGCAATATATGTATTTAAGATATAAGCTTTGCAATACCACATATGAAAATCAATCAAGTGTTTTGTTTGGCTAGATGCGTTTTAGCCCAACAGCATCATTTTTTTCCTTGTTTATAGAAGTTTCTCTCATTTTTATCTTCCTCATACATCTTTCTCAGATATACATTTAGGGGTAATAGCACACCATTTGGAAGTTTAAGATTTTATATTTTACCTTTCATTACTTGCATTTTAGTGCTGACTCTACTTCTGCTATAACAGTAGTCTGCACCTTTGTCTCATTTTAAATAAGTAAATATGGCTGCTTTAGTGTGATAGATTACCTATATTCAATTTTCCACTGCTTCACCAAACAGTTCCTCTGTGCTAGAGGTGCTGCAGTTGTCCATTTTCCTTTGTAGTGCTCACTGTAGCTGTTTGCAAATGGATCCAACTGACAGCTTTTTTTTTCACCCCATTGTTTAAATGCACATTGTCCTAACTTGTGCTCATTTTAATAAAACTGGTGTACTGTTGTTGATCTTGAGCTCTGAAATGTGCGGTCATTTGATATTGTGTGCCTTTTCCTGGATTAAATTAGAATTTTCAGTCTTGTCAGAGTATTTATGTACTTTCTATACATTTAATTATTGATCATAATGTAACTGATGAATTTCTAGCTAATTTGTTAAAGGTTAATTTTAATTCAGGAATCTCTCAGACCCTAACATTCTGTAATTCTGTGAATTTATAGTGCTTGATCAATTCTTATCATTTATCGGAGAAAAAAGACTTCTACAATCTCTAAAGAGTTATGACATTAAAAAATTTGTTACACTTTCTTTATTTCTCTATTTGAAACCTGTCTACCACATGTTTAATTATATGCATAATGCCAGAGTTCTAAAATTTCTTGCTTATAAAAGTAGCCTTTGTCTGATTTAATGGGAAAAAAAAAATGTAAAAGATGCAATGGGACCTGTGCTCATATGACACAAGGTTGCTTTCTTTGTATTTTTCTACACTGGTGCTTGTTGCTCAGAGACCCTTCTTGAAGCACTGATTCACCTGGATATCTTCTGCATTTTCAGGGACTTTTCAGCACAAATACAGTTTTTAGCCACTTATTCCCCTGCTTCAGGCTATTTTGAAGTTAGTAATTTTTTTTAGCTTTAATTTCTTCTTCAATTTTTAACCCAGTATAAACTATTTAAAGAAACAGTTTTTGATGCTACAAAAGTGATAAGTAGCTCTTAGAACTGATAAGCTAAATTCATACAAGATAGGGAATTATGGGAAAGGAGCTCCAAGTTTAGCACACTCACTGAAACACAGGCTTTTTTTTTCTTGTTCAGGATAAGAGTAGTTATACGCAATGCTGGATGTGTGTGTGTTCCACCAAAAATGGCACTGAACTACATATTCCTTCTGAAGTGCAAAGTAACAGCAGTGAAACTTTTCAGATAATATGGTGTCTAAACAGTTTGTAGCAAAAGCAGGAAAGATGAAATTTCGGCTGAAACCGGATCAAAGCCTTCCATATTACACAAGTCATACTCATACACACAGATAAATGCACATAACTATGTCTGCAGTCACAGCTCCTAGCTCCTGGGGCCCCATAATAATAAATGTAAAAGCCAATAAGTCAGCTATTCGTGGATTACTCTATATTTAAATGCTAACGATAGAATATTTTTTCCTCTTTCTTGCCTCCTATGCTCATGTCATTTTCATAAAGAATCACTTTTCAGGCCAAGTTGTAAAACAATTCTTGCCTCCAGCTGTCACAGGTAAGGTAAAGTCCATCCTTTGATTGATTCTTATTACTTATTAAATATTTAATAAGCTCTGGGACTAGTTCAAGGCTGTATTTCACTCTTCCCAAGTAATTTTGGTGATGCTTGTCAAGGAAATAATACAAGCTGAATGAAGGGCACACAGCACTAGTTAGAAGTTTGCATATATGTCAGTAATAATAACTTACAGATGTATAATCAAGGGTTTGTTTTTTGGTTTTGTTTTTTTTTTGTTTGTTTTTTTTTTTTTTTTTTTTTTTTTTTTTTTTTTTTCATTTTTTCTTCCACTTTTTTTTTACATTTTAGCTTACACCATGTTGCATTTTTAAGTATTACCCTGAGGGGAAAAATATACAAATGCTGAAAACAGATGCAGGAAACAAAAACCCAACAATATCCAACCACTGTGCTGAAAAATTGAATTTAAAAGGACTTCTTTTCCTTTTTTTTTCTGTGATTGGCACAATTTTTAGCATATTAAGAGCAGCAAATAAGGTCACTAGGCTCAACAAGCAACCTCCTGTTGTTTCCCTTATCTGTAGTTTCTTGCTTTTCCTCTCTTTTCTGTCATCTCTTTAATAAGCATTGACTTTCTTATTGCAGAGGCTCTATAATATTCTGAACCAAGGATTGTAATCTCCAAGATTTTCTTTATCACCATGGCAAAGTGATAAAAAAAAAACAAACCTGAAAGAGCATCCATTTTTGAAAGCATAGTGTAGTGCTGCTGAAATAGTGTTACTGGTGATGGGGAAAATATGAAGGATTATTTTGTGTTATCTTGAAACTTCATAAATTAACTTCTGTTTGCACAACAGTTACCACTTTACAGCGCCACTCTGGTGCTCCATATCATTGTTTAACCACAGCAGGTAGTAAAACCAGCTTCATTAATTCAGTGGGAAGGATCACAGTTAGACAATAACTACTTTTGTCTCTTGAAGAGTAGGCATGATCAATAAAAGGACTTAGCATAAATACGGTGTAAAATGAAAGTATTGAATAAAACATACCATATTTCTTGTTCACCTGCTGAATTTGGGAGTTTTGAAATAAAATTTGTATTTTAAAATTCACATCCATTAAAAATTTAGTAATTAATGCAGCGTTAAAGCTAACTAAGAAAGAGGAAATGTAACAAGGGTAATAAAACTTAGAAACTTTAAGTAAATACATGTATTACAGGACATTTACACTTGTAAGGAACTAATTAAAATCATTAAAAATATAATTGTTAGCAGGAAATAGAAACAGCATTCTGTTTTACGAGGTTTATTTGACAATTATATGGGATATAATGACATAAGGGTTTTTTTTTTAATCATCTATTAACAGTTTTAAATGTCCAGTTAAAAAATATTGAGCTACCAGAGTCATCTAGGTGAAAAAAAATTGAAATTAGAAGTGTCAATGTGTTATTTAATCACTGTCAAAACAATTCAATATTCCTCTTTTAGACAAAGTACTGTACTATTTTTGTGGACAAGTACATTCTTACTCAGTATGAAATCGGATCAGAAATTCCTGCATTGCAAATCTGTAGCATTGTAATCCGGTAAATACATTGTTGCTATTGTCTGTGGCAGGCTGTAGACCTAAAATAGAAGGGTGACCACATAGGCCTGGAAAATACAGGCACAAAGTGAAAGCAGATGCTGTCATCTTTAAACCACTCACCAGTATTTAGCCACTGGTCTTCAAAGGAATGCAGCCTTGGGAGCTGGGAAAAAAAATTACAGGGGTGACGACAGAAAAAAGAATGAGCAAGTGTCCATTATATGTAAACCACACCATATATAGTAAATTCAGATGTAAGGTGGACTTGCAGGTAAAAAAGGGATGGAGAATGTGATAATATATGTGTAAAAATGACCCCAGGTAGTTCCTAGAGTGAGAAGGAAGAAACCATTAACATTAGCATCCTACTTCCATCAGAGGACTTGGTATACTGATAACTTTCCACCTCAAACCCTCAAGGCCTGAGGCCATTGACCATGGGATGCAGAGGAGCAGAAGACTAAGCATAATGCCAGAGAAAGGGGTAGATGCTACAGCGTTTGTCTGTACATCATTCCATCCGCATATGATTTAACCTAGAAGTGTTGAAAGCAATATAACTGAAGTAGCAGTTCTTTGATTACACTGTTAAGACTTTAATGAGACTAACAATAACTTCTCAGCTTTGCATATATGATTCATTGCTTTTGCCCATAACAAGATTTCATGTGTAACTGCTGGGAATTCATTATACAACGTGAATGCAACAAATCGGTAACAGATGCAGGTAACCAGGATTAAGTCTTTTGTTGTTTTTTTATATTTATCAAATATCTACTTAAAAAATATTCAGGCTTGGATATTTTCTTTTTCAAACATTTGTTGTCATACCTATTTTTCAAAAGGAAAAGCACTCCTGTCTTGTGCTTATCTTCTCAAAGCTATTACTTCTGTCATTTTTTTCTCTGCTTCATAAATGTCACTAAACTGAGACAAATTTTGAAAATGGACACCACTTCCCCTCATCATCCATGACTCTCTGTGGATTAACGTGTAGGAGACCCTTTGCTGAAGCAGACTTCAGTGAGTATTGATTGTTCTGTGCTGTCCATTGTTAGCCTCAAGATACTATAATTTGGATGAAATTAAATTGCAAAAGCATAAAAAAGGAAGAGTCAGTGTAATGTACTATTCATTATCTATCTAAACACTGATTTGTCAGCACAAAATAGCTTTCGTATACCGTGATCACAGTGGCATAACTGCATCTCCTGATGTCAATAACAAATCTGTTTCTTTGGAGCTTTCTATGTATCTTTACAAGGATGAGTTCTAGGAATATATTCGTGGAACTATAGAGCTATGTGGTTTTTACAGGGTGTAATAGTTTGAAAACAAACCAGTGAGAGACTCCAAGTCAGAAATACAATTTAATAAGAAAAAAAAATAAAAGCAATAATACAAAGGAAAACCACAGACAGAGTCAGAATACAACCTGATACTCTGTAGTTAGGGTGGTGGTAGCAGTCCAGATGAAACAGTGGTCTCATAGAAAAGATCTGGTAGCTCTTGTCCTCTGGAAATCCAGTGGGTAAGGGCCCCCTGTGCTGTCCTGAACCCCAGTTTATATCCAGGTGGGAGCACTTGGCTCTTCCCCCTGGGTGGAGCATCTCACAATGGGCTGATATCAATCTATGAGTCATGCAGTGGGTCCTTGATGGTCCATTAAACAGAAATAGCTCCTGGGGGGAGCTCTGTATGAGTCATGGGGCGAGGCATGGATGGGCCCATTAACAGGGAGGAGGACTCCTGCTGGGTGGGAAGGTGTTAACATCTCCCCCGACCTTGAACCTCTTTCCTTATCTGTTATAGCCTGGGGCGTGAGGTCTGTCCTGGGCAGCTGCTACCCATGATTTTCTGAACAGCCCATGAGCACTGACATAGAGAGTATAGAATACACAGTTTTGGTACGCCCCACATAAGGATACACTGGTCCCAGCCCCTGTAACCATGACACAGGGCCTACCTGATTTACACATGTTCTGCTTCTTCAGAAAGTGTGGGGCAATCCCACAAAAAGTAACATTCCTGCACTCTCTGTTAGGTGGAGAGATCTGGTGCTTTCTGCCTGCTCTCTCTCCACCCAAGCATCAGCCAGGCAGGGTAGGCGCCTGCAGCTCCAGACAGAGTGACAGAGGCCAAAAAGGAGACCAAGAGATGGCTCCCGAGGGGAGAATCTGCAGTTCTCCTAGATAATAGATATCTCAGAAAAGCAAGGAACAGATGTGTAGCTGCTTCTCAGAATGAATGGGAAAAAAGACTTTTCCTAGGGATTCAGAGGAGACAGGGCAGAGCTCGCTGGAACTCATGGAGCCCCTGAACAGTTTCTAGACTGAGAAGAAGACTGAAGGACAGGTAATGTAGTGCAGAGGCTTCATCTGCTGGACAAATTTCTGGAAAACTCTTGTGCTCTGGTTTGAAGTTTTAGTTGTCCTTCACTTATTACTGATCCTGTTGGGATGAAAATGCAGTTTCTATGTCTCTAATACCTCAGAACTCTTATTTTGCTGTCTCTGAATAAATGTTAATTGCAACTTGTTAATGCTCATTGGATTCACTTTGGTAAATGTGGAGGGAAGGTATCCAAAAAAATCAAAGTAAAGTCTGCAAGACTGTTTTCTCATATAAATGCAGGATCAAAAGTAACGATAATATATTACCTAAGATTTTTTTAATTATTATTGTAATATTATCTCTTTTTACATAGAATCATAGAAGCACTGTGGTTGGAAAGGACCTCTAGAATCATCAAGCCCAACCTTCCTCCCAACATTTCCCTAACCACTAGACCATAGCCTCAAGTGCTACATCTACTTGTTTTTTGAACACTTTCAGGGATGATGACTCCACCACCTCCCTGGGCAGCCCGTTCCAGTGCCTACACAACCACATGAGACACTAAAAAGTTTGAGGTGTTGTAGGGCTTTTATAGTTAGGAGGAAAACATGTTGAGAGGATCCAATGCCTTCTTCAGTTTAAGGTCTGTATTTCCAAAAAACTCATACAAAATGCTGACTTGTTGGACACTTTGAAAAATGAAATTACAACAGAAAACTTCCTGGCTTACTGAACCATGTTTCCTTCAGTCATTATGCACCAAAACCTTTGTAATCCTTTCTCAGAATTACTTCTAATCTGATAGTTAGATTGCTTTTCTTCTCCTCCTTCCAATTTTTGTCTGCTTTCTGGTTTTTATCCTTCTCAATTCTTTCTGACCTTTTCAATTTTAACAGTATATCCCAGAGGTCTTCTGTCCAGAAAGCTTAAGTGGCTAAGTGTCTACAATCATTTTATTTCAATTTGGAAGCTTCCCTAATAAATTTAATAATTTCTGCTATTTTTGATAGAAGATGCAATTAATCCTACTGAGTTGGAAAGGTTTAATCAAACCTCTAACAATGTTCTCCCCATATTTTCTTTGAAGATCCTTTCCCAATTACTGTATGTGTAAAAATACAACACCACGCTGTGGCCTGTTCTATTAAGCATTCTGCAGTTTCATTTCTTGTTTTTTTTTTTTTTTTTAAAGCAGAATGGTCAATGTCAGACATAGTATGAACGTCTAAAATGCCTCAGGTTTCTGTGCAGTAACATAAGCATAAACTCTGGGACTATGCGAGCTAATTTTCATTTTCTGTATATTGCTATTGCTTTAGTTTTAAGAGCATTGAGGACATTGATCATACAGAAACTCTGAGGTGAAAGCATCTGCTCTGTGATTAAAAGAAATTGAAAAGAAATACTCTAAACTGATTTCTCAGAAAACCTACATAAAGTAATTTCACTCCATAGAACTGAGTATACTTCTCCAATAGAAGTTGTAATATATCCCTTGCATGAAGTACAGGTATTGTAAGGCAGAGAGAAATTTACTTCGAGGCATTTGCAAAATGCAGTGGGATAGTGCCGTTTTGGCTGATAATTAAAAGGAACAAATACAATGATGAAAAAGTAAATTAAATTCTTAAGTTTTATCTGTTTTCACAGGCAAGGACTGATGAGCAGCCAGCAATATTGAAAATCAATAGACTAAAAAGCAATGAAAACAATAATTTTCACCATGTACAGAAGAAATAGTTGGTGAATAAACCTCACTATGAGATGATGCCATTTACTTAAGACAAGGACTATATGAACAATCATGCATAATAGGTAGGATTAAAAAGTGAAATGTGTAAAAACACTCAGCGAATGAACAAACTAGTAAGCATGTGGAGATAAGGAGAACCAGCTATGGTGTCCAAGAAGAGGAACTGAATGTGCTTTGACAAGAAAAATTCAGAAGAGAAAGGGAATACTTCAGTGTGCTAAATTTGGAAAGTCATTCAGAAATAAGACCTCTGCTGTTCAGAACTTTGAATGGGAAGATTGATTCTTTCACAATTTGATCTCTCTTTTCTACTCCAAGTTCTGGTCCATGAAGTATCTGAGAATTCTGAACATTCAGCAACATCAGACAAATCTATCACACAGGCACAGTTCAGTTTTTCTTCACACATCCTCATTACACAAATGGTCTGTACACACAATAAAGGTAAAACTTCACAATTATGTTGAATTACTGTGCCTATACAGCAAAGATGTTCTGCATGAGTAATCGTCATGTTGACTAGGTGCAGGTGTCCAGGTATTTGCATTCAGGACCTGCAGGGGTGGCCTCTGTGAGGAGAGGCTGGGGCTGCCCTGTGCCAGACATTGACAGTTCCAGCTGGCTCCGGTGGACCCACCACAGTGAATGCAGAAGCCAAGGTGCTGGTTCCTTGGGGAGAACATACTTGAGAAAGGGAAAAAAACAGGCAGTGAGAAGCAAGGAAAAAAATGGTAAGAAACAGCCCTGCAGACACCAAACTAACAGAAGAAGGAGAAGGAGGTGCACTAGGCAGAGATTCCCGTGCAGCCTGTGTGGGAGACTGTGGTGAGGCAGGTTGTCGCCCTGCAGCGCCTGGAAGACCAAATGCCTGAGCTGGGGTATGTGCCTTTGAAGGAAGCTGCAGCCCATGGAGAGATCCACACAGGAGCTGGCTCCTGGAATAAGCTGAAGGCCATGGAGAGAAGCCCATGCAAGAGCAGGGTTTCTGGCAGGAAACTTGGACCTTTGGGGATCCACGCCGGAGCAGTCTGTTCCTGAAGGACTACACCCTGTAGAAAGGACCCACACTTGAGCAGTTCTTGATGAACTGCAGCCTGTGGAAAGGATCCACACTGGAGAAATTTGTGAAGAACTGTATCCTGTGGGAGGGACCCCATGCTGGAGCAGGGGAGCAGCATGAAGAGGGAGTGGCAGAGACACAGTGTTAAGGACTGACCAGAACCCTCGTCTCCCACCCACCCCCTGGCACCCTTCTGGGTGTGTGTAGAGGAGCTGAGAAGGAAGGAGTTGAAGTAGAAACTGGGAAAAAAGGGCGCTGGAGGCCTGTTTATCTCAGTTTCTCACCACTTGACTAACTTAGTTGGCAATAAATTAAATTACTTTTCCCCTAGTCAAATCTGTTTTCCCCATGATGATAACTGTTAAGTGATCTCCCTATCTTTAACTTGATCGGTGAGTTTCCTCATCTTACTTTCTCCTGTTCTGTTAAGGAAGGGGGAGTGAGAGAGCCGATGGGTGGGCATCTGGCAGCCATCCAAGGCCTACCCACCACAACACATATATGATTTTCAGGGCACATAAGGCTTGCTGTGAATGAACAGGCTATCTGCAGGCAGCAGATTGCACACCATCTTGGCTAGACAGGGGACAGTGTGCATGAGCTACATAGCATGCATGGACATATTTTTGTCTGACAAATTGGTAGATACCTACAAAGATTTGTAATCAATCTGTATTGTTTATGTGGGCTGGAAAATTTAAATAAAGTTAACCTCCTTTCTTAAAAAAAAAAAAAGATAGATAGATAGATAGATAGATAGATAGATAGATAAAAAATATAAAAGGAGGTACTAAACTCGATTTGCTGAGGCAAGCTGCTCTGGTGTTGGCATGGTCCACAGTTCAGTGCTCCAGTGTGGTGCACAGGAGGGTTTCCCAAGCCATAAGAACTTCAGGGGGAGCCAAGAGAAGCACTAGGAGCCTGCAGTTCATGCAACAGTGGCTGATGAGACCTGGGCAGAGCCAGGAGCAACAGCAGCCAAGCCCGTCACATGTGGCAGAGGAGGCAGAAAGGGCACTGAAACTCAACCAGGGAGGTATGGTATTCACCTGACAGAAGGCTCTGGCCTCTTTTAGTACCGCACCTACCACAGATGACATAGCTGCCTGGACAGAGCTCTGGTGGGAACATGCTGCCACCCAGGTGTCAAGCTGCAGGCTCCTCCTCTCACACCAGTATCAGACAGCATCAGTCAGCACTCCTGTGGGAGATGCACCCAGGTAGAGAAACTCCTTTGCATCGTGACAGAGCTCTGGGAGAAGGTGAGTAGGTTGAGTATCAGTGAGTGTGAGAAAGAGACAGACTACTGGAATCTATGCTAAAGAAGTCCTTAAGTCTGCTGTCTCAGTGGAGGTAAGGTATGGAGATCCACGTGGCAGCAAAGATCAAGGGTTATTGATGTATTAGAAACAATGGAAACTCCTGAGAATGGTTATGTAGGTTTTAGAGCTTCTCCCCCGAAAAAGGTAACAGGATCAATAGCCCAACTGAAGTACGTCTACACAAAAGCACAAAGCATGGACAAGAAACAGGAGGAGCTGGAAGCTACAACAAGCTGCATTCCCCAACCAAAACCATTCTATTCTATCCTATCCAGTTTAATTTAGTTAATTCCAGAAGAGTAATCAAGGAAAGTCCTATTAAGGGAAGGAAAATGTTTTTAAGAGTGATGTAGGAGAACAAAATTTAGATACTTAAAAGATCTCTTTCTACCTGAAATCAGGAACATCAGAACTCTCATTCTCCCTTCTCATGTGTCTCCAAATCTTTCACCTGAATAAAACTGAAAAGGCAGCATATTGTGGTCAGTAAAAGGTCAGTCCTACAGGACCTGTGCAGATACAGAGGTGTATTGATAACTGTCCCAGCTAAACCCAGTAAGTCAACTTCCCAACTACTCTGTCTAACCACTACCACAGTTGTACCACCTTGGCTAATTTTGATTCCATTTTCCATGTAGAAAGTAGCCTTTGGCTAAGCTGTGGTCATGCTTTTCTGTAAGGCATTGAGGCCCTGTTGCAAATCTAAACATCTATAAATTACATTTTTTCCCTCAGAATGATATCCTAAAAGTATTTCATCTCTGAAATGTTGAAACATATGTGACATAAGTTTCTTATTACAGCAGATGTGAGATATAGCACAAAGTTTTAAGCTCAAGTTGCTATGTCAAACTCTTTGATTAGTGCTTAAGTACCTAAATATTACACCAGAATTTTTTTTTCCCTGAGCACTAAGTACCCACAAATTAAATCAATGAAAGGCGAAAGAGCAAAACCTCTTTAAAATTGATCTACATTTTAGATTTCTACATTTAGATTTGTGAGCTAAATTTACATTGAAGCAATGCACATAAATGAACATAAGAAACTCAGAACTGGTGGGGTTTTTGTTGTTTTTTTTTTCCTTCTGTAGAAAAATTACAAGTATTTTTAAAGGCTTGTAGACTTTGATACAATTCTATTGGTGGTTTCTTTTCTGTGCCATAAGCTAACAGACTTTATCCATCTCACAGAATGATATTCACCCAGGAGAGGTAATTCAATGACAGGTTCTTATCTCCCTCCTTGCCCCATGGCAGAATGTGCGAGGTAGCACCAATGGCCACATCAGTGGGACAGGTCATGCCAAAGTGAGCAGGGAAGCACGTGGTATAAGCACATACACAGGTAGCAGCTTTTTGTAGTGAGAATTTGCTTCCCAGTCATAAACCGAGGAGGCCAAATGTCCTTGCTGGCACCCCTGAGAGCAGCAGAGGGTCTGTGCCACCCAAATTACCACTGAGGAAAGGTGGCTGTGCTTCCTGACCTTCTCAAGGAGGATGTACCCCAGCTCCCCTTTCACTGGCACCCATGGAAAGCTGCCATCCACCTCTCCATTTACTCTGTGTCATTCTTGCACTTGTGGACAGTTCGTGTTGTTACTTACTTCACACATTCTGTAGATATTAACACTTTCAGATGTGAACATTGACCCACATAAAACCACAGTAAGTTGTTGGTTTTTTTTTTTCCACCACATAAGCACAAGTCTATTTTTTAACTAGTTCTTTATCCTTTTCTGTGTCTTAATCGGGATCTCTGAAGCTTGTAGTTTTAAGCTGAGGCCTGTCATGTAAAACTTGATCAAAGTCTTGCTACAAATCCAAATAAAATATATTACATGCATAGTCATTATCAACCTTGCCTGTGAAATGAAGATATAGGTACAAAAATCTTAGGCTGTAGCAATGTATTTGCAGGCATTACAATATGATCTGCTACAGAGGGCTATTCTTTTGAAGTTTCATTTGTAGTATATATTGTTCCATGAATAAGGTAATCCTTAATAATTTTTACTCTCCAAAGTTCAAAAAGTATGCCAGACTAAGTAAAGCGTAACATAAAAAGCTCTAGTTTCTTTTTAAAAACAGTGGTGGTTTTGATTTGGGATTTTTTTTGTTGTTTTTGGTGTGTTTTTGTTTTTGTTTGATCCTGTATGTTTGAGATAAAGATTTGTTTTCTAATTCATTGCTGAATATGTCAATTAGAACTCTGACATAGATTTGCATTAGTTTTAAATTGTCTTGTCACTGAGGATAGTAAAAATTTTGGTTAGAGGACAAGAATATTGTTCTGTGAATCAGGAGGCTCATGTTCTTACTAGTGAGACAGACATGGGTACCCAAATCAGCTGGAGTCTTTGCATGATTTCTAAATTGTCTATTTATTTGTAAAATGTGGCCATCTTGTTTGAGAGACATGAAAAGAGTTACAGAACAGCACAAGGAGAAACTCAGTTCCTCACTGTTGTTTTTAAGCTTCTTATTGCTGCTGACCTCACTGGTCCATTTTCTGCCAACTGACTCAAGGCAGAGCTTTTTGTTAGTGACTGAAAAGGTACATTGATTTTGGCAGTTGCTGTTCAGCACAGCAGGGACAAGTGTACTATTTGAGGTGTTACTAGCTAGGAAATTACCATTAGCATATCCCAGTTCCTGTAGAGATGTAACTATAGAGTAATTCAGTTCCTTTAAGGTACAGTCCTTTGGGAAAGATTTTATGTCACTTCATTCCTCTTTGGATAGCACTATACCATTCCAGAGCTGGTAGGCTGGATCTTTGCACTGAGCCCCATATTTCCTGACCATACTAACGTGACAAGCATAACAGAGCTTTGCATCTGTGAATTCTTTCATACTGATGGTAGTGGTTGATTGTGAATGGCAAAACCTCTCTCCTGTAAAACAAAATCTAATCTATTGGTTCAGCCAAGATTCATGGAATAGAAACAGAGGAAAAAGGAAAAGAAAAAAAGCTAAATATCTAAGAACACTAGCTACAATTTACTTAGTTTTCCCATAATTTCCAAACTTTCCTCATATAGATGAGTCCCACAACTATCTACAATAGGATTGCTTTCTCTGTGATCTGTATGTCTCTTTCCCAACATGTGCTACAACTTACTGGCTTTCTTACTGAGTCAGCTTCTTCAAGCCTCTCAAGACTTGGTTCATGATTAGGAAGAACATCCTTGTGTACTCTTTGAGGCTTTTCCCTATCAAAAATCACCCATTATTATCCCCATAATAGGCCTCACTCCCTTTTCTTGTTAGCATTCTCTATGATAGCACCTTATCACATCATACTTACACTCTATTCTGTTTCTTTCTAATAGTTTGATTAAGTAAGTATATGCAGGCAGACAAGATGAAGTTCTTGCTTTTATCAAGATAAATGCAAATTATTTCCTTAGTTATCATGTAGTGTGAGCTGATACACCATGCAGAGAGAAACTTGGAACTTTTTTATCTCCAAAGTGTAAGAGAGCACATGGTATCAAAATAATTCAAATACTAAAATTTTTAGGAAAAGCCAGGACAATTGGCAAGGAAGGGATGGGAAAGAAGAGAAAAGTTGTTAAATGCTACACTTAAGAGTGTTACAGCAGCAGGATGGATATATAATGAAGGATAACATATTGCTAAAAGGGTAACATATTCAGCTACACTTTTTAAACATTTCCACTTCATATTTAGTTGTTGATTACAGACATTACTATGGAGTATGAGTAAAATTTAGAGTTCATGAAAAGGACAGCTGGGGAGTAACACAGTCAGAATTTAGGGTGAGGATAGTGAAAAATGATGCTAGTAAGTATAATGAGATTTATGAAACAATGCATCCTAACATATTGTTTTCTTCCTCCAAGGACTTACCTATCTTGAAGAAAAGTGATGAAAATAAATTGGTAGGATTCTAAAGAAACACCTATATCAAGCTTGTTTTCCTTTTGTATTGGGATTGTGTGGCAAGGTTTTGGTAGTGGGGGGGTCTACAGAGGTGGCTTCTGTGAGAAGCTGCTAGAAGCTTCCCCTGTGTCTGAGTCCATGCCAACAAGCTTGAAAATGGACCCACTGCTGGCCAAGACTGAACCAGTCAGTGACAGTGGTAGCATCTCTATGATAACATATTTAAGAAGGGGTAAAAAAGACTTGCTCAGCTGCAGCTGATGACTCAACAACTCTGCAGACACCAAGGTCAGTGAACAAGGAGGGGGAGGAGGTGGTCCAATTGCCACCACAGAGATTCCCCTGCAGCCTGTGCTGAAGATCATGGTGAGGTAGGCTGTCCCTCTGCAGTGCATGGAGGTTAACGGTGGAGCAGATATCCACCTGCAGTCCATGGAGGACCCCACTTTGGAGGAGGTGGATATCTGGAGGAGGCTGTGACCCTATGGGAAGCCTGCACTTGAGCAGGCTCCTGGCATGACCTGAGTCCCTGTGGAGAGAAGAGCCTGTGCTGGAGCAGGTTTGCTGACAAGCATTGTAACCCCATGGAAGGGACCCAGGCTGGAGCAGTTAATGAAGAACTGTAGCCCATGAGAAGGACTCATGGTGGAGAAGTTCATGTCTCTCATGGGAGAGACCTCATGTTGGAGCAGGGAGAGAGTGTGAGAAGTTCTCCCTGTGAAGAGGAAGGAGAGGCAGAGACAACACATGATGAATTGACTGTGACTCCCATTCCTCATCCCCTGTTGCACTGAGGGGAAAGAAATAGAGAAACTGAGGAAAGTTGAGCCCAGGAAGAAGGGAGGGGTATGGGGGAGGGAGGATTTTTTTTAATTTTTTTATTTTTTTTTTAAGATTTCAATAAGTCTTGGGGCTGGATGGTAGCCTGGTCCCTATAAGGAACTCTTCCTAATCTAGTTTAGCCTTCTAGCATAGTGTTGGACATCCATGGGTGAGTGCCCCTCCAAGTAGCTAATGGTATAACTATTTATTGTTTTGGATAAGCCTCCAAAAACCACTCATGTAGCCCCAAGCCAGTCTCCTTGACTGTCTCCAAATCTTAAGCCAATAAAGTAATTGCTGTATAGCTGACTGTCACACTTAGGTCTCTCCTCAAGTGCGTTAGAAGGAAGTAAGGCTGTTAACTGTTCATCTGTCTTTCCTGTGCTGATCTAAACCATTAGAGCAGGACCAACGCAGTCCAAGGTAGTGTTTTCAGGTAGATCTGCCCTCGACAACTGTCTCTGCTTCTTTGCTTTGCCCAGTGGATGCCAGAGCAATCTTAAGTGCTGGGACCAGGCAGATACAGTTCAAGATTCATTTTGACAGTAGTTCTTTTGGGTAGCTTTCATTTATAGCATATTTTTAAAGCAACATACTACTTACTGTTGCTGCATTACCACGCATTATGACTTTTAATTGTGTCAGTGACATTTTTGAGTGTCAGAAGGATAACCTGAGGAACTGGGGAGGCATTGATGGTCACAGGCTAGAGCACACCCTGATCCTGGAAATTCTTGTTGGTTCTTGACAAGAGTCCTAAATTAATATACAACTATTTCTCTACTTCAGGAAGTATTAATGGAGACTTTTAAATTATTAAGATAACAAAAGAACTTAGAGCAACATGGATATCATTAAACTCATAATTCCCTATTTTTATAAAGGAAGTCAGTTAAATCATAATTTGGTTCACTTGCTGGTTTTGTATTTTGATAATCATAGATTAATTTTAAAATTTTTTGAGCTTATTTCCAGAAATTTTTACTGCCAATAGTAGTAGCTAACAACAACAACAATAATAATAATAGTAATAATAATAATAACAACCGTAGTCAGTTCAGAAGTAATGTAAATTAACACATGAATGTAGGTCTGGTTTATACAGACAAGTTCTATGTTTATAACCAAGGAAAAAAGACACAATGCGGTGAAGTGATCTCAGCATTATGGGTCATAGTACTTCTCTCCTGACTCAGAAGCCAGTGCTTCAGGAACAGTATCATGCTCCATGATATACTTAGAATTCATTCTTCCTGTTAAAAAGAACTTTTTAACAAAATAAATACCTACTCTATTTTATATCTCAGTTATTAGCAGAGGTAGTGTTCCAAAGTAAGAAGATGAGTACATGTTAATTTATCTGTGAATTTAGATTTCTTGACTTCTGGACTCTGTACTTGACTTACAGATATATTGCAGGTGACATCTCTTACAGCTTTCGAAGATAGTTCTCTCTCCAGAGTTATAGTGCAGGACAGATCTTAAGAGGTACAGAAATAAGATATCTAATAATACTGAAGTGAATGTAATAGTTTATATGTATCTAAGTATTAGATTCTGTACTTAAAATTCCTGGACCTTTTCAGAAGTTTTGTATGATGGGTTTTTAGAGCTCAGGCTGAAAGACTTATAAACTTGGAGTTCTCAGGTGATGAGGCTGTATAAGGTATTGCAGAATCAGAACTATATAACTTCTCCTATGCAGAAAGACCACACAATAAAGTGTTATCTTTTACATACTGTGTAAGAACTTGCAATGAACCTTACTAGAGTGAGCAGAGACATACCAGCTGAAGCCAGGAATCAACTGGCTTAAGATCTAGTGTTAATAAAAGGTGATTTACAGTTACTCTGAAGAAATTGATCAGATATTGTGGTATTATATGAACATTCTTACTCACGTTAGCAAAATTTTTTTTGCTATGTTAGTTTCTCTACAACTACTTTTCAAATTGTAAGGCATACAAAAAAAATGTGTTTAATCTTAGTAGTAACAACCTAAATGAGTTCATAATACCTTTGGGAATATAAAACAGTTCATCAGGTCTACATTTCTATTTTTCCAGGGAAGAACCCTGCTGATTTATTTATAATTTTTCAAACCAATTAAAATGTCCTCTAATTATTAGGAATACTTATTCTTCTCTAAGGCAATATAACAATGAAAATAATTAAAATAACAGCAGAGAAACTGAGTATAAAGAATAACTATGCTAATTACAAGACTTTATTAAAAAAAGAAAAAGGGAAATTTACCCACAGTTTTGATAATGTCTTTCGGTTCAAAAAATTGTCTGGTTTTTTTTTTCTATTTGGAAATATATAGGAAAGGTATTTAAAAAAGTATATGCTTACAAACTTTTCCCAAATGTTACAGAGTAAAGAATTTGAGAGACGGAAAAAAAGCATACTTGTTGGTTTATACTTATATAAATTGCATAAGAGTTTACACTACAACACACTTTAAAACTGTTGTGTAAGAACCTACTTATTCAAATTAAAAATTAGTGGTTACAAACTCTTTTTGTAATCTCTATAATGTAATTATCCTACCTCGTTTGTGAAAGTCTGGCAATATTTTCATGTGTTCCTTTGGAATCAATTTATTAATTAAAAAATTAGGTCAGCTACACTGACCTAATTAACTCTAGTAAAACCAGCTAGGTCACAATTAAGATTCTCCTTTCACAGAGGTGTTTTGTCTTTAGTGTCATCTGTAATTTAACACAATTATTTCACACTGTATTTTATTCTCTCTGTCACCTGATCTGCTTATTTAAAACAAAAAAAGTCCTACCGCTAACAAAAGCCAGGGACAAAATACTTCAAATACCACATCTAGCATCTGTATTATTAATGTAATTTGTGGTCTTGAAGAAAATGTAAGGGAGAACAAAAACTGTGCTAAAGAATGAGGAGTCTTATAATCTTCACTGAATTGTTACTGCATTTTACAGGGAACCAGAAAGGCTGCTCTTTTATATGGGTTGAGCCTCAAGAATCTGACACCAGTCAGGTTATAAAGTGTGGATTACACGTGTTACTGGGTTAGGTTTATTGCACTGAAGAACCATGTTGTTGAAAAAATTTTAAAAATTGTCTGCACTACAGAAAACAAACAGCAAGATACTCCATAAAGAAAGTAAAGCAAATGATTTTCAGAGCAAAACCACATTCAACTTCTGGTTTAGGTTTATAGTTATAAGAAGCTTGTTTGAACAGGATGTTGAAGTGTAGAAGTAGCACTCCACAGAAAGCTCCAAAGTGTTTAAGCTGTTTGTCTTGGTTTCCACTATGGCTGGTTAACAGGGAAAGACAGGCCACCTAAATGATGCATTATCCAACTTAAGCACCTATTTTCACATGGGTAAGTGACTTTCTTTTACATGTTTATTTATCTCTGCTTCCTGAGAGACCTAAAATACCTTAGATGAAAAGTCTAATCTTTCAGATATTTAGGTATAGTTATTTTATATAGTTGCAATTATTACTATAGCTCTCAGTAAGTTGAGGACTATAGCAAGTTAATCATTTCAGTAAATTAATCATGGTTGTTACAGTCTGACCATAGGCCAGATTGTCGAATAATTCCTTGTCCAGAAGAAATCTATAATAAATAATATGACTAACACAACAGAAGCCCTGAATAACCCCCAAAGAGCCTTCCCCATGGGAAAAGAGGCAATGAGAAAGACTTGGCTAAGGTGTGGCTTAGTTGTAGGAAGAAATGTTGAAAGAGAGAGAAAATCTGCTAGCTTCCAGAACTCATAAATATGTCAAAAATCTTTTCTGTCAAGTAGCTAGATGACTCAGTTAATTCAAAATAGCAAAATAGTGATCATTTAATGATGATATCTGGCGTGAAAGTAAAAATACCAGCTGGAAGGTGACCTAATGCCCTCATAGCACATTCTGTATGGGCACTAAATGTTGCTGTTTCCAAGTTTCACTAGAAGGAAATGGAAAGTTATAGGAATCAATTCCATTCAAAAGCAATTGTTAATAAAAATCAATGTCACAAAGCTCCTTACTTGGCCAAAGATGGCTGCAGCACTGTAGCATCTGTGATCACATTTTCATATAATGCACATTGTAAACTACTTTCCTCTTATGGCATTCCCCAAGAAGACTGTGGTGTAAAGGCTACGTTCTGTTTATTCTGGGGTAGGTCATAGAGTTGTCATATAATTAAAATCTCCAATGTATGAATTGCATATGATTCTGGCAGACTACTTCAAATTGTTCCACTCTTTGTTTATTTATATTTTTACAGATTTTGCTTCAGAAAGAGATATTGCAATGAAGTTCAAACTACTGCATGACTTACCAGCACTAATTCACCAAATAGTAAATAACTATAAACACAACTAGAAAAAAAAATAAAGGGAACTTTTCTTTTTAGAAATCCAATAAAATATCAATAATTTCATAATGAGTTGTAGCTCTCTGGAGAGTACCCTACATGGTTGCCTTACCTTTTCTTGCCTAATAAAGGGTAGGTAGAGAATGGTCACTATTAGGTATATGGAA
The DNA here is from genome assembly GCF_000691845.1 of Merops nubicus. NCBI lineage: Eukaryota > Metazoa > Chordata > Aves > Coraciiformes > Meropidae > Merops > Merops nubicus. The sequence goes on along the minus strand of NW_008582204.1, from coordinate 25,268 downwards.
ATTTGTATTCTGTATATGCATGCCTTCCTGTGACTGTTTATCCTTCCTTCTATTTACCTGTCGGTACATCAGTATATTACAATTTATAGTAAGTCACAAGTGATTGTCCATAAATCATAATAAAATATGTCACATAACATCTAAGTTTTGGTGTAATACCTGAGTTATCTGGTGAGACAATCTGGACATTTAAATTGTATGTGGTTTTCCATTACCTAAGAAACAATTCGATCTCCAGATAGCAACTGGGATACACTTGCAAACACACAAAAAAGATTAAGGAAGAAATTTCTGTCTTGTATAATTCTTTATTTCCTCATGAGAAATGGATGCAGAGTATTTTCTGAGCATAACAATTTTTAAAGGGCAGAAAAGTAGTAAAAACATTGTCATGATCTTACATTGAAATTACATACATTTTATCAGCTATAGGTATCTATGTATCTTTCTTTCTAAATATATTACTGTTGTTACTACAGAAATTAAATGATTCTTTATTTTTACACTTCTGTACGTGACCTTAACTCTGTAAAATGAGAACGTTGTTATGCTGGAGCCAGCTTAACATGATTTTCTTCGATATACCTAATAGCAGCTTTAGCAGAAGGATTAGCAAACAAAGTAAAGCAAAACACCAAGAGATGTTACAGAACTTAATAGAAGTTTAGTCAAAAAACAGGACTTTTATGTTTTTTCTTCCTAACATGAGTATTTTTTTTTTTTTGTTTTCTTGATCATGGGAGAAGCTGTTTCTTTCTTATGTGATATAATAAAACTGCAATTTGTGGTTTACTTGGAGAAAGACAAAAAAAATTACAAAATCACCAGTGCAGTTACAATTCTACTGAATTATCAGTTTCTTTTTTGTTCAACCAAAGTAATAGAAAATAGATGAGCATTCATGCACAAACCACTTAAGAACTGGAAAAAAATTGGAAAAGCCTAGGTTACTTGAGGGGCCAGAGAGTGCAATAACCAACTGCTCATCCCAGAGGAAAAAAAAACCCAGCTTGGAAATTTGGGAAGTCTGTAAATACTCTTGAAATTTTGTTTTTAGTGACGTGGAAACATTTTCTAGCCTTTATATGCTTAATCTCAAAGATTCTGAGTAGCTAACTCTTTAACAGATAAACTGCATAGATATGTAATTGCATATCCAGATGACTAAGAAGTATGGTAATTAAGCCATAAGGAGCTGGATGTTTCAGAATTTGTTATCTCTGTTGATGAAAACTGAATTTGAAACATGCACATTGCTGCACATGGGGACACTAGCTGTAGAATAGAAATTATGACATCTGTGGCAACATTTTGTTACTATCATATAGATTTAAAATGTATGAACAGTCTCTGGTTGAGAAGTCTGGTTTACTTAATATGACTAAGAATATTTGGGATTGGTGATTAGTGGGGAATTTTTTTCATTTCGCTTTTTATTAATTTCAGACTGAGGAACACTACATAGCATCCCATTCTGCTTCTAGAGTAGTTGTACAGGGATGAAATCAAAGACATGTTAATAGAAACACTTGTGCTGCTTCATTTTATATTAAAGAGCTACCGTTCCTCAGGTGGGAGACATCACTTCACCATATACAGGCTACACGTTGAAGACAACTATGTCTGAGTGCATGCTCCCTTAGCAATGAGTGAAGAGGAATAGGCACTTGCTGGACATGTATAGCAACTTGAAGTATACAATCAGATTGACTGTTTGCTAGAAGGTCTTATCTCTCATCATTGATTATAAATAAGTGATATTTGCCAGCCTTTTTAAATAACCCAAATATGACATGTAAACTTGCTGAGATGGTTCAAGGGAGAAGGAAGAGCAACAGAAATGCATTGCCTTAGACAACAGAATGATTTGTTTCTTAAAAATTGTTGATTCTAAGGGTTTGAGATTTATTTGTTTTTAAAGACATGTCTGGTTCTTAATAAGCTACAAACTGAAATAATATCTATCTCATAGCAACATGTTTCCATGCATGCAGTGGTTTTCAAAGTTTTGAGAATGAAATCCACCTTTTCAGAGCTATGGGTTTTTAAGTGCCACCTTCTGTATATAAATCAAAATTAAACATTTTTTCTTCAAAATCTTACCTTTTATTAAACAATCACTTCAATTTAACATGAGCAATTTTATTTCTAGGAAAGATCTTGCATTCACTTATATAAAAATCTCAATAACTACCGCCATTTTACCATTTCTCAGCTGTGGTGGCAGCAGATTGGTTCCTGCACGTTAGCAAATAAAGACATTGCACAATAATAACGGCGTAAAGTAAGAACCGTAAGAACCATAAGAACCATTGCATGGCTAAGAACCATACAATGTTAATTAAGGACTATGGGGTTTCATACTTTGTTGACAGCAAAGGATCAGTGCTTCAGAGAAGAATGTTGGAACACAAAGCTGTAGTGGAGGTAGCCCATAATATCCCTGCCTATTCATGCATTCTTTCCTTTTTTGAACTTATCGGATGACTTCAGTATTTGTATAAGCTTTTGCCATATGCTATATTCTATAAAAAACAGTTCCACAGTTTAACAATGAGTGGTGTGAAAAGAATATCCCCCTCCTTTGTTGTCTGGAAAACTTGTTTGCAGGTGTTTATGTTAAAGGCATGGCTGTTAACTACCTTTAATTGCTGGCATTAGCAGTTATGCCTGGGCAGGGGAGTGAGCACTGCACTGTTCTTCTGAAGCTGCTGGAAGAAATAATAAGTAGTAGTTGCATAAAACATTCTTCTTGTAATTTGACTTATTTGTCCATAAATAGAAAATATTACTATACATATTGGAAAATAAGTGTATTTGCATAATTTTCCTATGAAAATGGTTTTCTTTTTTTAAGACCAGATATTTTAAAAAAAAAAATAATTCAGGAAAGAACCTCTCAAAAAAATTAAAGAGGATTTACTTGTAGAAAGTACAGTACTCTTCTATATATAATACATTTAAAAATTGTGGCCACAATAATCTGAAATCAACAATGTAAGTGTGTAGAAGTAAATAATACTGTTCAAGCTCATGTAAGGACTTTTTAATATATGCAGTATATAAAGAATACGGCTCACTTATACCATCACTAATAAATTTTTGACAAAAAAAATATTTGTTTTGAGAATAATGTAAAAAGACATATAATTTAATCGTTCTGATCTTCAGTGGCACGAAAGGAGAAAACTTATTAGCTTGGTGTATTGTCACTTTGGGTGAAGCATTGGCAAAAAGCTTTGATCTAGCAATTGCTTTTAATAAATTACCGGAATTATTACAGTGAAGTGAAAACCATATTCGTGCTTTTGCCCCTGTTCATCCACCTTACAATACAGAAGCTGTAATTTTTTTCTTCTTGTGTTGGGGTAGTTTTCCCTATAGAGGAGCTCTAAATCTTTGCTGTCCCATAAATATGTGAACATAAACAGTGATTTATTGCAATTTAGCTCCTGTTTTGGTGGAGGAGGTTTATGGTGCTGAGAAAACTCATTAATCTAATTCACAGCTCATAGTATAAACATAACCTTTACAATATAGAACAGCAGAAATTATGCGTGGTTATGATTTACAGTTTGTGTTTTGGAAGGAGAAAGAAGTGCAAACTTGTTTTGCCACTTCCAGTTTTAATACTCGTTGATTAAGTTGAAGAATTAATATGAAAATGCTATAAATAACAATCTATGTGTATTTACTTTCTAATACAATTTTCTTTTTTAGCATAAAATATTTAAATTCAAAAGCTGTGAAAACAGTGTACTGTGAGTCAGACAAGCAACTTTAAAAGGAATATTCTAAACAGAATTGCTATTAACTTGATCATTATTTATGACAATAAATCTACTTAAAAGATAGATTTCTGAAGTTGTCTCTTGAACATCTACCGAAGAGAGAAAAGTAAGAGATTGAGTAACTATGTTGTAGAATTGTTAAATTGCTCTTTAGGTCTTACATACTTAAGTATGCATATTCTATTAGGATTCATAGTCTCACTGAAGTGGAAACCCTCAGTTTTGAATAAAGACTTGCTGTTAATATAACATTTGTAATATATTCATATCATGTAGTGCTATTATGAGTTTACATATGCCTTCACTGAATTTTAAGAGAAACTTGTGATGCTTGAAAAATAGGCTTTTTTCGTTAAATGATCAAAAGAACTGTCAAATTTCCGTGTTTCTGTTTTCAGTCACTGTGCAGAAAATCTTGAATATCTAAAGAGGTAACACCTGTAATTATGAAATCGCAACAGTTTTTTATGTACCTTCTGGGATGATCTTAAGATATTTCTCTTACTTAAACTTACTATAATGTTGTCCAGAGTATCTTGCAAAATGTGTGTAAGTGGTGTCATTGGAATATTACATTGTTAAATATATGTAGTATAAGTTTTTTTAATATGTTACAGTTTATATATAGGAAAGATAAAACTATGTTATCAAGAATATTTGACCAAATCGTAGTTCTTTTACAGTCATATTCTCTGTATGAGACACTATTTTAATTGAGAATTCATGAAAGTGGACCTTACATAATATTTATGTTTTTTAAATAACACTGATATACTAATATATTCTTACTAATGATAATCTTAAAATATTGTACCTTATTATTCAGGAATTATAAGAAATTTAGGAAGGATTAAATAGTATATTTAATGTAGTAATAAACTATATTAAAAAAATATTACTTTCTTCTTTCATGTTGCAAATCAACCTTCAGTTTAAACTCACTAAAATGATGATAACATTCCCTATTGGAAAGATTTTTATTATTGAAAGCTTTTAATTCATAAACACTATAATTCCTTCAAACTGAAGTAAAAAATCATTGAGTAGAAACTGGTTTATAATGAATGTCGATTACTTTTAGTTCATCTTTCATCTGAGCCATACTACCATTGGTGGTCTCCGTGTGACAAAAATTTAGTTCTACAAGTCATATCTTGTTTGCATTTTTAAGATATATGGAGGAAAATAATACCTCTTTGCATGCTTCTTCACAGTTTTTCCTGCTTCTTTTCATTTCTGTGGTGACAGTTCCTGTACAATACATGAAACTCATTTTAAATTTTCTACTAATGTAGTATGTATTCCAGCAATGTAGCTGTAGTATGCTATTTGACTTTAAAATACTTATATTAATATACAAAGTTAGCTGATGTTAATTACTCAACTTTCCTTCCAGCCTGTGAAAGGAGGAAACAAATGAGAAACATCTCTTCAGCAGCTGTTAAGAAGAAAATACAAGTGTCTCTAGTAATGCTGAAAGAACATTCTTTAAGAACAAATTACTAAAAAAAAAAGAAAAAAGTGAAAAAAAAACAATAGCTAGAAAACATTTTTGTAAATTACATCATGACTTAGACATTTAAAATACTATTTTTTAACCCTCCTACACATTCATGTCTTTACATATATTGAGGAATATATTATTCTAAAAGTTAAACACAGGATGTTTAGATGACTCTGGATGAAGTTTCTATTCAGTGTGAGGACACTGAGGACACATCTGTTCTTGCAAAGAGTTTCAAGTAATGGGATGATTTAACCTGAAATTCAGTAGAACTTGGCACATAATTTCCTTAGAATCTGTTTTAATTTTCAGTATTAAAGCTGAGTAATGGAATGCATAAACTGTTGTCCTTGTATTACTTTTTTTATTGCAATATATTTAACTGTCAGGAAGAGATTATTAAATAGTAAAGGAAACATTTTATAATATAGTGACAGATGTTTTAGCTATAAAATATTCTAGAATCAGTTTATTGGGCTAACAGTTTTCCTTTTATTCAAGCAATGGCAGAAGAACCCATTCCAATTCTAGGTAAAAATATATTGAGTATTGATGGACTCAAGTAATAGAGAGCAGTTGACCATATTGCAGAAGTATGAATCATAACAGTGAAATGCTTCACAATGTATTTAGAAGATTTAAAACATAAGGGCCATATACTGACTCTAAATTATATAATCAATAATAATATATGAACAATGATGTAGTAATGTTGAGAGTTCTGCTATGGAATTACAACACCCTAAGTGAAACAGCCTAGCTAATAAGAAAATGTTTTCTTCAATGCTAAATCTACTGAGTCAAAAATCAAAACTGAACACTGGAACATTTCAAAGAAGGGCTTTATATAAAGTAAGCCAGTCTAAATCTAAAAAGCTTAAGGGTGTATTTAAATATTGTAGGATCCATAAATAAACCCATGCAGTGTTATACAAATCTGCAAGTACATTTCCCTAATACCTGAAAGTCAAAAGAAGACAATTCTCTTACAGTTTTGGTAAATCAGGCTTAATCATTCAAACCTGAATATAAATTATTAAGATTAGATGGAAGACATTTGTATGGCAGGATTATTTCCTGTCTAGACTAAATTTAATCACAGCAAGTATCATCATGTAATTCTACTCAAATCTATTCCTATCATTCACTAATTCATTAGTGAAAATACTCAAGATGAAGAAAATTTAAAACATATTTTCCAATAGTATATTTCAATGTTATATGTATCAATGTCTCTCACACGTACTGTCTCTTGCAGTATTCTTCTGGAAAAAAGTGTCCAGCATACTGCCAGGCAAGTCCATGACACTTTAGGTGAGCAACTGGCTCACAGGCTGAGCTCAAAGAGTTATAATAAATAGGGTTGCATCAGGCTGGTGGCCAGTCACCGGTGGGGTTCTCCAGGGCTCAGTTTTAGGGCCAGTGCTCTTTAATATATTTATAAATTATCTGGCTTCAGGGATTGATTGTATTTTAAGGAAGTCTGGTGATGATACTAAACTAGGAGGAGCTGTGAACTCCCTTGAGGGTAGAGAGGCCTTACAGAGAGATCTGAATAGACTAGAGAGCTGGACAATCATACACCATATGAAATTTAGCAACAGCAAGTGCAGGATTCTTCACCTGGAACAGGGTAATCCTGGTTTTACATACAAACTGAGGGATGAGAGGCTGAGGAGCAGCCTCACAGAAAGAGATCTGAGGGTTTGGGTTGATGGCTGGATCATCTGGATGATGCTTTTAGTTGTATGGTTTAATTTTATCCTTGCAATCCTGCAAGGAACAGGGAGTTGGACTAGACAGTTCCTAAGGGTCCCTTCCAACTGGAGATATTCTATGATTCTGTAATGTCACATGTATGTTATCCTATGGTTTACAAAAATAATTTGTTTGTTAAAATCAAAAGTATGCTAATATGGACATTCTACTAATGTGTATTTGTAATTATGGTGTCTTTCAAAAAGAATATCTGATTTAAATATAGTATGTGGTTTTGCTTGCTTGTTTGTTTTATTTTAATTATTTTCCTAAATCAGATAACGTAGCAAATCAGAAGAGCAACGAAGCTGGTGAAGAGTCTAGAGAACAAGCATTAAGAGGAGCAGCTGAGGGAACTGGGATTATTTAGTGTGGAGAAAAGGAGGCTGAGCGAAGACCTTATCACTCTTTACAACTGCAATTATATTCATTTTTTTTAAAGGGACCACATTTGGAAACTTTTCTCTATGAACAAATGCCATCATTCACTTCATAGGGTATACCTTATTCTCTCATTCTGTTTTTATTAAGACCAGATAGCTCTTTCCAGTGAACAGCTGAAAAAGGTTGGTTTTTTTAGATTATTTCCCTATAAGCAGACAAGAATACAGTGAATGCTCTTTACATCTCAAGTGTGCTGATTTACTCAACTCTTTACCGTTATACTGATTGTCTCATAGGACCTGTCCTTAGAAATATTTTCTACTGAAAGCAACATGAGTGTGTGACACTTATGCTATATCCACCCCTTATAAAAAATAAAATAGTTGACAGTAATTTTTGATAGACTTCAAAGTTCCATCAAAGAAAGATATCACCAGCATGCTTTTTTGAATCGTGATATTCGCATGTCCTAAGAAAGGCATACTGTGGGCTTAATTGAACAGCATCTAAGAGTAATTCTGAGAGACCGCCAACTGTGTCTTCACAACTCTAGTTCTAGGTGGGAACATCATGTTGGAGTACAGATTCATCTTTTAAAGGTACCTAAGTTGCTTCACTAAATAAAGACTCCAGAATCTAGCTCAAAATATTCTACTAGAAATCAAGACACCTGGGGCATTATGGCACTTAGTTCAGGCCAACATGGACTGGCATTAGGACATTCAGATTATTTAATTCATAATCTCATTGAAAGGTTGAGATAAAAGTCAATACTGGTTTTGCATGGTCTCATTTCTGTCTTTCAGTATCTGAGGGACACTTTTCATTATTTTTTTCTTTGCCTATAGATTAATTCTTGTATCATCTTTCTACAACTTGTTTGGAGTGAAGTTCATTTTATGTACTTCTAGACAGATAAACATCAGTCTAAACTAGTTGCATAAACCTTCCAAGAAGAAGGATAAATACCACCAAAGGAGCATTCATCCTAACTTAAGATAGATGTATAAGCCAAAGCAGATGACTGTTCTGATTTCTGAATCTCTGGATCCTGACCTCAAGATATATGCCTGATGCTGTTTCAGTGATCCAGCCTCTTCATGATTCAAATTAAGTGCCTCAATTAAGTGTTTCAAAGCTCTTTTCCCAAGAAAATTTGGCAGGAAGAAACATAAAGTTAGGTGCAGAAAACACCTTAATTATTTCTAGTTTTTATTAAAGCAACTGAGAATTAGAAGCAAGCTGTCAGCTTCCTCTCCTTTCATGAGTCAGAGATTCACCAGTATTTCTGTCTGAACTGAATTCTTCCTTCTCCTTCTTACCAACCAGTCTTTAACTGCAATGGAAGATTCTGCAAAGGATCCATTCTGTTTTGAGAAAGGCATCTCTCCCCTTGCCATGTACTGACACTGAGAAGTGTGAATTGACCATATCACACTTATTCTATCCTGGAGAATGACTATGAATGAAATGATTATGGAAGGGACATTTTTGTCCCATTAGCAACAGACCAGTAGTTGATAATGCTCCAGTGACCCTCAGTTACTTCCATAAGGTATGAAAGACCTTCATTGAGTGGGTGAGTCATTTTAGAACATAGTACAGGAGGATATGTTTGTACCGTCACTATTTCTACTCATTGTCTGAAAGAGGTCACAATATGAACACCATAAACCTATTTGTAATACTCGGGAAAAGATAATCCCAAGTAAAGATTCTCCTACTGGATATAGGAATCTTCTTTGTCTTTCCACCATGGGTCCAAAAGCAGATGCAGCCTTGATCTAAATAGGGGCCAGGATAGCCATAGGGACTGCAACATCATCTCATGATGCAAGACTGTGTACTACTTCTGCTTCTGGTAATTTGGTAGGGCTGGTGATAACGAGTCATACAAACTTGAGTTGTCTCTGTTCCTTTAAATTCTTTGATGCCTAGCACTCCTTTTCATACTGGAGAAGTGCTGAGTTCTTGTGGGGAACCTGCAACCACCTGGAACATAAGAGTGTCCCAGCTACACAGTTACATCTTTAGAGTGTAAGAATAGCTTTGGAGCTTGACTCCTACTACTGTTTCGTGATTAAGAGTGTATCAATGCCTTTCTGTTGGAGATGAAGAAGCTGTAGTGGACAATAGTCTATCTATCTCCAAGATCCCTGCAGTCACCCTTAGAGAGAAAATTTGGTTTCAACAATAAACTCCTAGTCTTCTCAAATTCATTTTCTGCTTCAGAAGAAAAGTTGGTAGCATTACTGGGACATAACTAACTAGTTGTTTACTCTTGACATTGTAGTCGTACATATTGTTAATGGTAGCAAGCTGCGCGTTGTGTGTCAGGATATTTCTTCACCTGTCTACCTTGTTCCCTCTCTCATCCATTATCTTTGTTTCCCCTCTTTTCACCCTTGGGTAGCTGATCTCCATGACGAGAGAAGCCCATATATCTCATTATTTCACATTTTCCTCCTCACAGATGGTAACCCCACCTGCAGATTTGCCCTTTTCATGCCATTACTAACTTCATGCTCTGTTTAAACTCTGTTATGTTTGCAACCAGATCACCTGCTGTGGGAATGGCTACTTTTGACAAGACCCAGTCTCCTATTGAGCAAATGAGCTACAGATACAGAGGCCCAATTATTATTAAGTGTTAGCATAATTGTAATTATAAGTAGAGTGTTTCATTATAATACAGCTGTTGAGGCTTTAATGCATCCCTGTAATGTGCTTTATTAATAAGCTGTATAGAACTGCTGACTTTACAATTTTCTGGATCACATTTATGATAACAAAATAGGTTATGAAAATGAATTCACTACGGGAGCCCTACTGTGTTAGTTACTATGATTCACAAGTTTATTATGGTAATAAAGCAACATGAGGCAATAATGTTGGGAAATGAAATACACTAATGATGCTTCATATTGTTCCAAAAACATTATGCAGAAGTGGTAAAAAGTGTTATGACTTGCAGATAGTCAAATGTAGCAGATGTCACACTACTGAAGAAAAGCGAGAGAGACAATACTGTTATCTCTGGTGCTATTTGCTGCTTTCTCCCAAATCTTCTGAAGTGAAGAGAATGTCTAAATTGGATGGCTGGTTGGCAGAAAAAGATAATTTTTATTAATTCTTACCAATTTCTAAATCAATATTTGAGTGAGGAACTGTGTGACCTTATCTTTACTAGAGGTTTCCTATATAAATTTATTAATGCTTGGTAAACAGGTCTCTAGAGCAAAGGACAAGTTTTTGAAGGTAATATTCCTACCAATCTTAAGTGCTAACTCTTGGACAATTAGAATTGCTTAAGGTAAACCTACCTCCAGTGTCTTTGGGAAAATAAGCACAAGACAGACCAGAACAGCAAGGGAGATTTATGACACTCATCCCAGTTCTTAAATAATGGGAGAGTCTACTGTCCTGGATAAACATTTTTATATGACATTATCACATACTGCATTTGATTTACTCTAAGCAGAGTTCCAGCGAGAGTCACTCCAGCTGAGTTAGGATTACTCAGAAATGGGTGGCACTCTTTAGACATGAATTGTGAGTAACCTGGGTATAATTGCATTGCAAACAAGAAAGCATCAAGGAAATCACTGTACCCTGATTGTCCATGCTGCTTAATGGTTACCTGCATGTTTGATTTTTGCTTTTAGCCTTTTTTGTCTAGTTTACTCAAAGACAGATCTTCTCCAAAGGGCATAATTCTTCAGGATTTGGACACAAATTAGTATGTGACACTTAGCAGGAAGACCAAGTTTTAGTCTCTCATTCTCTTTTGTTCAACAATGTAGAATTACGCACATATATATCCACATGTGTTTATATGGATATAGTCTTAATACAAAAAATACATTTTACAGTAAGCGAACATATATGCTAATTTCAGTGCCTGTATAGACCTGTATAGAACGTGCAGAGGAATAGCAGTGAATTGCACTTGCAGCAGGTGTGTGTTGTGACTTTCATAAAGTATGCCATGTTAGTGAAGACCTGAGAGTACAATATGCTTTAAATGTACTGCAATATGATAAGAATTATTATAATAATGGAAAAATTCTCATCTAAAGTAAGATTAAACTAATGAATGGCAAAGTTCTGAAAGTATGATAGATATCTCAGAACAGAAGAACAGTAAAGATATTTAGTGAAATTAAAAGTAGCAAATAAAAAAATAATGAAAATAAATACTGTCTCATAAACTGTATGGAACTCATTGCTATAGGAAGTTTGCAAAGTCAATAAAGTAAAATCAATTTAAATGGAGTATTTGCCTGCAGATAGTGGTAGACATAGAATATGAAGTCCCTAAAAGCCACCTAAAATATGAGGAGAAACCTAGCCCACCTATCTTAGAGGACTGCTTAACATTAAAGTAAGTACTTTAATTCATTAGACATCTACTTGAGTATCTGTTTTTCATTATACTAAAAATGCATTTTGTACTTAATTTTGTTTTCCAGCACGTGCTTGAGATGTGTTTTCTGCTGAGAAGGGCAAATTTTGTCCAATTATAAAATTTAATTTCAAACCACAGAGAGATGGCCCTTAAGGAAAAAAAAAAAAATAACCAACAAAAAACCGGTGTTCTGAGAGCAAATTTGAAACCATCAGTCTTTTTTGCACTCAGGCTCTCTTCTCTGTTTGCTTGCATTCTGGGCTTCACAGTGCCTGAAGTTAGAGAAAAAGAGCAATACTGCCTGTAATTGTGGCTGCAACCCATCTTTGCCATGGAAATTACTAAGACCTCTCACAACAAACTCTCTGAGTGAATGCTAAAACTAGTAGATTATTAGGTAAAAAGTGATTTTCTCCATGCTTTTAGTGAAGAAGGCTAGATGGACTGAGTTCCAAGAAGCTTGAGATAGCTTCTTATATTTTTCCTCTGGATAGTTGGTCTGATTAACAAGAGTTTCTTTCAGAAAGAACTCATTTGAAGGTTTTTTGTACATTCAATGAAAAGAGGCATGCACCTTATATGGATGGGCTGTGTGTCTTTCTGCTTGTCTTTGAAGGAGTTTCTCCTTTGACTCAGCAAAGACCTTTATGTTAGACTGCATTGCCTCCATGGGGCCAAATACCTAAAGTTTTGGTGAGGTAGTTGATTATGTGCCTAAATCAGGATGCCATGAAAGAATATTCTGTCTTACAATCAGAGAATAGTTTGGGTTGGAAAGGTCCTTCAAAGGCCATCTAGTTCAACCCTCTCCTGCAGTGAGCATGGACATCTTTAACCAGATCAGGTTACTCAGAGCCCCATCCAGCCTGACCTTAAATGTTTCTAAAGACAGGGCTTCTACCATCTCCCTGGGCAACCTGTTCTAGTGTTTCACCATACTCACAATAAAAAAATTATTTCTTATACTAGACTAAATCTACCCTTTTTTCATTTTAAACCCCTTGTCCTATCACTACAAGACCTACTGAAAAGGCTGTCCCTCCACCCTTCTTACAAGCCCTCTTCATGTACTGAAAGACTGCAATAGTCTTTCTGGAGCCTTCTCTTCTCCAAGCTAAACAATCCCAGATCCCCCTGCCTTTCTCCATAGGTCAGGTGTTACGTCCCTCTGATCATTTTTGTGGCTCTCCTCTGGACCCATTCCAAGAGGTCCATGTCTTTCCCATGCTGAAGCCTCCAAAGCTGAATGCAGATGAGGTCTTACAAGAGCGAAGTAGAGTGGTAGAATCGCATCCCTCGACCTTCTCACCATGCTTCTTTTGATGGAGTCCAGGATACAGTTGACCTTCTTGGCTGCAAGCATGCTTCGGTGTCTCATGGCCATCTTTTCATCTACCACTGCCACCAAGTCCTTTTCCGCAGGGCTGCTCTCAATCTTTTCATCCTCTATCTTGTATTGATACTGGGAGTTGCCCCAACCCAGACGTAGGATGTTGCACTTGGCCTTGTTGAACCTCATGAGGTTCATGTGGACCTGCTTCTTGAGCTTGTTCAGGTCCCTCTGGCTGGCATCCTGTCCCTTGGGCATGTCAACCATATCAATCAGCTTGGCATTGTCTGCAAACTTGCTTAGGATGCACTAAATCCTACCATGTCATTGATGAAGATACTAAACAGCACCGGTCTCAGTATGGAACCCTGAGGGATACTGCTTGTCACCATCTCCATCTGGACACTGAGCCATTTACCACTACCCTCTGGATGTGATCATTGAACCAAATCCTCATCCACTGAAAAGTTCACGCATCAAATCCATATATCTCCAACATAGGGAGAAGGATGTGTGGTGGACCATATCAAAGGTCTTACAGAAGTCCAGATAGATGACATCCATAGCTCTTTCTTTGTACTTTGCATAGAGGCAGCCACAAAATAAACAGAGCAGATGTCAAGTGGGCCTATGAGATTTATTCCAACCAAAAATTACCCAGCATTCTGTCAGACCAAAGTAAAACAGAAGCTTGGATATCAAGTGGGAATAAAATACCACACAGCTTAATTTAAGAATTCCTAATTTTGACAAATATTCTTTTTAGAATGGTGACCTAAAATGTGCACCCACTCACTCACAAAAGAGAAAACCTCCCAGTCAAAGGTACCCATAAAGGTGATCGCTCACCCGTGAGGGGGCAAGGGTTCATTCAAGCCTATATTTAGGTATATCTATATCTATATATCTCTCTCTATATATATATCCAGACATATTCACTCATTAAAGGCAGAAGAACTCACTCAATGCCAGGACTTTTCCTTAGGCAGCGTCCCAATCCAAGACGAGTATCCCTGACTGAAGACCTGCTGCTCCACAGGGGGCTGATTCAAATTAGCTCTCTGACCATACTCTGTTTATACCCAAAAATAATGATAAAATTTCACTAGACTTACAAGGGTTTGGAAATGTGGAAGTTTTAAACTTCACCTGAAATGTAAAATAGATGGGTGACAGCAGAAAATAAAACATTTAGAGGCAACTTTATTTCTAAAACAGTGATTTCTGAAGCATTACCTGATTTTAATACTGCTCAGTTCATTCAAGCAGAAGAGGCTAACTATATAGCTATTATAGAACTGAGAAGTACTTCAGTTCCTGTAAAACAGATGGAAAGATGTTTGTAATAGAGTTTATTAAAATAAAACGAGAAAGAAATTTGTAATGTACCTATCGATGAGATCTCATCTTGCAATTTTGGGGAGTAATTGGAATCCCCTATTATAAAATAGGAATACAATGAAAAATTAAAAAATACAAGACAAACAAACATTAAAAAAAATGGATAAAAACAAATTGAAGACAATAAAATAAGTAGAATTTTCTAATCAAAGGAAATTACCCAAATGAAATTGAGTGTGATGTAGAGCAGACAGAGTTCTTGAACTGTTGGAAAATATACTAAAAAAATGTATCTATTGAAACAGAAATATATAGGAAATATGAAGCTGGAGTCCATCCAAAACTCTGTACAGCAGAGAACCAAGCCAACATTTAACACTTGGGAAAAGACAGGAAATTATCATGACCGTAAGAGATTGCAAGTATCAGAACAGAACATGCATTATTGACAAAGTGGATAAAATACCATTGTTTCAGAAGAATTATTCATAAGATGTTAGAGTGATGAAGGAATGGTTGAAAAGAACACAGGAACTGTGCTAATTTAAATTAATACAAAGGACGCTGTGGTGCCAGAAATAATGACATTAGTACTGCTTAAGAGATCCATAGATAACAATGAGGCAGGATAATTATTTGGGTCTTAATCTGATTATTTGTCCAAATATTTTTTTTATTATTTTGTCCAAATATAAGTGTGCCAGATAAATATGTGGTAATATATAGAGGCTGTAATATTTCATTGCTACCAGCAACTATATCACAAATAATTAAATTAGACATAGTCCCTTACTTGATTTCAACATGAATGAAAAAAAAAAAAAGGCAAACCACACCATGGAGCTTGCAGATATCACATATGAAGGTTCTGGGAAAGTTCACCATACACTGAAGTAGAGTTTAAAAAGGACATTCTGTTTTGCTCTTGATATCAGATATTGAAGAGAAAGTGTATAATTGCTTCATACACTTTATTGTTATTGAGGCATAAGAAAAATGCAAAATCATGGAGAAATGAAGAAGAAAACAAGGTACTTATGCTTATAGACAGACTCAAAGAAGAAATATCTATATTTAGCTACAAAGAGAAACAGTTTTTTGAAAGATGGCTGATGCTAGGTACTTTCTTATTTGATTCAGTGTCCAGGTCCTAGCAAATGACCATAGAAAGATAGAGCTTATGTTCATGCACACTGTGGAGTTTCGTGGAAACTACTATTTCCTCTGACTGCTGCATGATGTTTAGCTCTTGTTGCATATCACTGTGAAAGGCAATGGTTTTATTTTATTGTATAAAGATAGGTAATTTCTGTACAGATGATGTGTTCTGAGAAGTGACAGTTAAAGAATGTGGCTGGAGACTCCAGGTAGTCCTGAAGAAAGCCATAGCTTCTGGGCTAAAGCTAAACAACAAAACCCCCACCCCTTTTGTTATTGGAAAGATACCTGGGAAGAAATTAAAGTGTGAGAGAAGGTGACAGTAAAACTGCTCTGATCCTCCTACCTGGCATGCCTACCATGAAAAGAAGAAATCACAGTAAAAATAAATGCTAGAATTCTATGGTTATATCAGTAACCCCAGAGTGCTACTGTGCAAAATTGTCAATAAAGCTGAGATATAAATTCTGATAAAGAATTTAAAGGATTAAAATATTTCTTAATTACTTATAATGGTTTTATAGTATTGCATAGCATTACATAATTGTTCAAAAAGCTTAGTGAACCTTAGCCCTTTAGAGCTGTTAAGATAAACAGAAAACTAAGGATATGTGTCTGCTATAATACAGAAAAAGTATCTTTGCGGGCTCCGTGGTGATAGGTTAGCTGTCTGGGAATTTTTTACAATACACCTGACTTTCTGATCTGACTTATTCATTGTAATACACGAATGTGAAAAAACAATGTTTCAGCATAGTCAGTTCTAAATGTCATGGATTTAAACAACTATGTTCTATTGTGTTCAAATAAAGAAGATAAATTTGTTAGTGTTAGGTATGAAAAGCTTAACTTTAATTCTAGAGGGAAACTAGTAGCTAAAACTGACCGTAAGCTGCTTACTGCCAATTTCTGGGATTCATTCCTGAAATTCAGATTGTGTTGGCAAACATCTTCCACTATAAATGTATAAATTTCCATTTGAGGCACACTGATCAGATAGATTCTGGACTTCCATTCCAATTTCCAGAGCAGTATTTAACTATTTTTGAAAAAAAAAGATATTGCTGAACCTTTAAGAATCATGTAAAAAAAATCTTGTACAGTGCTTTCATTATTTTTCATTATTTTTGGTTAGAGGCACATGTAAGTTCCACCTCAAATATTAATTTTTAATTTTTATTTTAAGTTCTTTTTCAGGTAAGTGGCTGCATATTTTTCATTGTTTTTCAGACCACTTTTATATGTCTTATTGGCTGAAAAAATAGAACACATTCATTAGGGCAAGTCAAGGTATTATCTTAGGCAGAAAACATCACCTATACAAACAGAACAAAAGTATAATCTAGACGTTCCTGAAAAAAGGTAAGTTTTTCTATTGTATCTCATGTTGCATTAAAGTCAATGTCCTGCTACTCAAGACTTTTGTAGGGAGCTAAGTAAATATAAGAATAGTATGTATAACCTGCATTTTAATCCATTAGTCCTGTAGAACACTAGTAGAAACTCAGCTGGAACATCAGGTGGAATTTCTGTCATCTAACTATATAGCCTTCTCTAGCCTCAATGTACCACCCCATCAGAATTGAACGTGTAGAAAGCATTTTTAAAAGCAAATTTCATTCCACCCAAAAGTAAAAAAAGCCTAAAAGGATTCAGATGAATCTTACTGTGAAATACCTGTTTCTCTCTGATTTACAAAAACAAGGAAGACAGTAAAAAGGATTTTTTTTCTGACTCCAAGAAATGAAGTAAATATTTTGCAGTCTGGCATAAGTAAAGTCTCAGCAGAAAACGAGTTTTTCAAGAAAGATGAAGGCTCAACTGGAGAGAGTCTAGAGGAGAATTATTCCAGCTTTAGAAAACATCATCCAGCAACAAAAGGAAATCTGGAGATCTTTCAATCATTTGTCATTTTGACAACTAAATCCCAGCCAAGATCAGAACTAATGGAGATTTTTTTTTTTTTTTTTTTTTTTTAAGGAAGGTCCTCAGATACATGTGACAGTGTCAGACAGTTGAGAAATTGATTTCACATTCCTAACTAGTTTTATGCCATAGATGAATTACGTGTTCTGTAAAAGAAAATATTTTTTAAATTTTAATGTTATGGATTACTAGTTAATATTGTATGCCTAAAAAGGATTTTGTGAGAGATCATAACTAGTACAACATATATCAGCTGGACCATATTTTCTGTTCTCCAGAGGCTCATGTGGAGTACAGACAACCAAGTCCCATATACCAAGTGAAGCAGTGAGCTGACAAACTTAGTTTTAGTGATTTCTCAACAACATAAGTCACCATTTTCAAGACTAAATGAATTTAATTAAGAAATTTGCAAAGGTTTATTTTTAAAGATATTTAAGACTCAAACAGTCTTGGACTTCAAAAGCTCATGACTCTAAATCATGTGGAACCAGGAGAAGCAGGATGTATGAGAAGCTTAGCAAAGTCTCTGTAGGTCAGTACTTAAACAGCTGCGTGAAAGTAAGAAGTAAGTTGTACACAGGCTATGAGTGATAAATTGTCTTCTGACTGGCAAAAAAAGAAGAAATACTGAGACTTGTCTGAGTTTTTCATTATAATCAAAGATAAAATTATAAGTAGAAGCTCTATTATCTTGGAAATTCTGGGATACGTTAGATAAGGCATTACATTAACCTCATAAAAAAAGGTACTATACAACCAACCGAGGCACTATGTTTTTTTTGTTTTTTGTTTTTTTTTTCCTGTTTGAGACCAGTATGAGCAAATTCCCAACCCTCTTCCACTTATGAAAATAAAATACTAAAGAAGTGCCTTGGAGTGACCTTGGGATTCAGCTGATTTAAAGCATCTGGAAAACATTAATTTACTCAGATTTCTGAGAATTACATTTATTGACTTAGTTTTGTTATGCAAACAACTTTTGAAGCACCAGCCAAGTTCCAGAAGTACCTTTTTAAGATTTATAGACATGCGATTTTATCTCAGTCAATGCTATTGAAATTTCATAGTGAGAAGAGTCAGGTCAATAATTGCTGCAGTACTTTGAGGGTCTTTGTTAATTGTCACAATCAAAACCATAAATAGATAGGTTAAATGTTCACTTACTCTCATCTAGTAACAATATGGTTTAAAAAGGATAGTGATATAATAACCGGAAACTTTGATCCTCAAGAGACAACCTCTTCAAGGCCAGACATTCAGTTAATTATGGTCTATACGATAAGCACACCCACTGGGTTTAATTTGAGGTTTATTTTCAGTTGGCTGAGTAGATGCAAAAAGAGAATAAGGAGCTGTGTCAGTTTTTTTACTCTCCCGTCACAACACTTCTTCCTAGGATATATCTGTTAACTATCTCAAAGAATATGAGGAGAGGCAAGAGTTCATGATGACTTTACTATTCAATTGCAGTCACAGTACTTGTTTATAAAACATTGTCTTCTAAAGCAATCCTTTATTTTGTCTAATTCAGAATGTAATAGACCTATCTTTTAAAATGTATTTGTATGTAAATGGTGCCGTGGAGATATAACTTTTTTTTTTTTTCAAGAATCAAGGAGAATCAGACTTAGATCATTAATCCAAAATAACAATACATACATAATTTTATTTATGCTGTAAATTATTCATTGGATTGTAACAGTTTACTTCTGTTACTTAGCCAAATTAGATTCAATTGGATAGCCAAGAGGTCACAGTCTTCAAATCCCATAGTAATCCTTTCAGGCATCCATTCCCATAGCAGCACTTAGAACTGAGCTTTAGTTTATTATTGTGGTAAGATAATTTAAAGTTCTAGAGAGCTAACCAGTGGAAAGGCCTGTACTAACCTCTTGGCACTTTTAAAGACAATGAGCTAAGAATATCTACAGCAGAGTACTGATGAATTCTCCCCTGTGCCTCATTTTTATATCATTTAGCATAAAATTTGTAAAAGTGTTGAATATCTGGCTCCAAGATAAAATCTTTTTCAGCCTTCTGCTATTTACTTTGTACCTTTTTATCTTCCTGGAAAAAAAGAAACCAAAACAAAACAGAACTAAATAATGAAACCAAGACGTGTTGATTTTATCCTACTTTAATTTCCATATGTCAGTTATAATGTCTTCATTATTAGTATATGGGCAAGCACACTTCAGCTTTCAGTTTGGTCAAGGCCTTGAGCTTCATAAAAGGAAGGCTGAAAACCTCATCTTTTCTCTCTCCACCAACGCAATGAATACCCTGTATGTGTCAAAAATGGCATCTCTATTTTTTTTTTTTTTTTTTTTTAATAGAGTTGAACTAAGTAAGCTATCCTCACCTCTTGGGAAGAATGTAAAATCAGAGCATTGTGAATTCCTGAGTGACTGCTCTGTTGACCCATAACATATAGTTCACTAACATTAACAAGGCCAAGTGTCATACAAAGAAGGCTCAAGCTTTTCTGACTTCTACTTGTCTTTTCCAGTTTTCAACCACCTCCGAGAATTAGCATTCACTTTGGAGGAGAGTGTTTGACTGTTGGAAGTATTCTCCTCATGAATCAGAAGCTATTCAAGACCTAGATGTTGAATATTCTGAGATCATCTCAAGCTGCCTCAACTGGTCTCAAGAGGGCTGTAACTGTTAAAGATATCAGTGTCATAATGCCAGATTTGATCTAGGGAGGTACAGTGAGGTCAAAACACTAGAGCAATGGCATGAGTCATTACTGAAATGATGCTTACATGACTGCTGTGGTTTTAATGTCCCATTTTTTGCTGGTGTACCATGATTATCAACAGTGCAAAATCCCACTTACATAAAAAATAACGAATACACAGTGCAGCTGCTAAATTTTTAAAGAAGTTATATTTGACAGTACTAAGTTAGATTATAAAGTTTTTCCTGCAATACACTTGAGAACACAACAGAGATAAGACTCTAAGGGTGGGAAGTGAGGCTGTGTAGACATTGTATCAAGGACTGGAAATGAGATATGCAGTCTTAACTCATTCTATAGTCTATGCTGTGTTGGTGATTTTGTCATAGATATCTTGTGTCTGAATCTTTCAGTAATATCTATTTTCACTTTCATTCACCAGCAGCAGAAATATTCATTAATATTATGTTGTATACACAAAGAATCACAGAATGTTAGGGGTTGGAAGGGAACTCTGGAGATCATCAAGTCGAACCCCCCTGCCAGAGCAGGACCATCTACTCTAGGGCAGGTCACACAGGAACACATCCAGACGGGTCTTAAAAGTCTCCAAGGCAGGAGACTCCACAACCTCCCAGGAGAGCCTGTTCCAGTACTCTGGAACCCTTAACACATTAACCTTACCCATTTATATCTAGAAAAATATTCACTGTACTGTATATTTCTGTTAAGGAGAATGAGAGATGTCTACATCTTGCACTTTGAAGAGGTGTGTGATTGTCCTTAGCTGCTGCAAGAGCTGGTTCTTTAGCTAGTCAGCCTCCAGAAGGGTTACTTATTTTCTCACCAATTAGCCAAAGCAACTGAAGCTCCTTAAAACCCACCAGATTTTTCATTCTAATTCATTCACCAACTTTACACATCAATTACCTCATAATTTTTAGTGTTTATCTTAAATATCTTAAATTCCAAGGTGATGGATATGGCATGAAGACAAAGGACTAATGAGTGTGTCCATATGAGCAGTTTCCCAGTTCTGTTCCAGGGCATTGGTCCATTGACTGTACAAATTACACTTGTGCTTATTTACTCCTGGGCTTTCTTTGTTCTGAGAGAGTCAATTAGCTGCCTCTGGAATACAACTTGAGCACGGTTTAAATGATAGCTTTAAATGGTGGCAGCTCCTCATAGACATCAGCTGTATCTAGGTAGATATCAGCTATACGGGATATGTACTGTGCTCTTGCTTTTGGACTGGGCAAACATCCACAACTTCCTGTAGGCTGCAAAAACTCTGTACACATAGCCATTATCTCTTCCATTTTCATCTGTTAACTGGGATGAAAACAAGATGCCTTATCCCATATTTGCGCTTTCAGGGACAATAAAAAAAAAAAAATGCTATTATTATTAATTTTATATTGCTGTGGCTGAGATGAGATGTGATGAACTGGAAAGAAGAGTGAAGTGGATACTGCTGAAACCAAGAAGACAGCTGAACAAGTGTTTTGGCTGTGTAAGCAGCTATTTAAATAAATTAACTGCATTGAAAAAACCTTAATATGGATTCACAGCACTTGAAAAATGAAGCCTGATCCATATTTAAAAAAAAAAAAAAGACAAAAATAGTTATGAATAGCACTTTGGCAATTCAAGACAATTAGAAGATGACAAACGTTATTTGCGTTTGGTGTGGTTTTTCCATTTTCCTATTTCTACAACAGGCTTATTTGTAAGACAAAATAGCTGGAGAGATAAACTTAATGCTAAAGGATTTTTTGAAGACTATTTAATCTGTATTAATCTGACCCCATGCTGCTATCATGTCCAGTGAGACCTATGATGACATGCTGAGTAAACGCTATTTGTAAAACTTAAAACTACCTAGGGGCAGCCTTAATTATAGCAAGCAGCTGAACTCCAGAAAAGATAACCATCACTTGGTGAAGCTTGAACGAAAGCTACATGGGTGCTCTTGAATTAATATTAGAAAAACAGAATTTGTCTTCCTGGAACTACTAACTGTGTACTTTTGAAAGTTATTACTCTTTCTCCTTTTTTAAAATAGTAAACAATTTCTTGAATGGGTTGCCCAGGGTGGTGGTTGAGGCCCCATCCCTGGGGGTCTTTAAGGCCAGGCTGGATAAGGCTCTGGGCAGCCTGATCTAGTGGGAGGTGTCCCTGCTCATGGCAGAGGGGTTGGAACTGGGGGATCCTTGTGGTCCCTTCCAACCCTGACAGATCCTGATCTGTTTTGGCAGAGGACTTTGGAGCCCTGGTGGCTCGGTGGTTGGGCTTGATGATCTTGGAGGTCCCTTCCAACCTAAATGATTCTATGATTCTATGAATCACTTATGAAGTGTTGTGCATAGGAAGAATCTCTGCCCTTGTAATCCCTAGCCTAAGAGACGAGAAGTAGCCTTTGTAAGGTATCTTACTACAATTCAGATTCAACTCTACTGCAACTGTTACTGTAGTTATACTTCAATAATGAACTCGTCAATGGACTGATATAGGAGAAGCAAAGTAATGAAAGATAAGAGGTGAGAGAAATTGTTCTGCATTTGATTATTGTCTGAGTGCACATGTGGAAAGATCACTCAAAAAGACTTAAAAATATTTGGGGATAATGGCTACAAGGCTGGTCGATGCTTTTTCTGAATGCATAGAGTTTTTGTTAGGAGTAAAGAACCACAGAATGATAGGGGTTGGAAGGGAACCCTCCTGTTAAAGCAGGTGCACTTAGAGCAGGTTGCACAGGGATGTGCCCCGGTGGGTTTTGAAAGCCTACAGAAAAGGAGACTACAACCTCTCTGGGCAGACTGTTCCAATGCTCCATCACCCTCAAGGTAACGAAGTTTCACCTTATGTTTAGGTGGAACTTCATGTGTTCTAGTTTGTGCCCTTTATCCTTGTCCTATCACTGGCCACCACTGAAAAGAGACTGGCCCCATCCTATTGATACCCACATGTTAGCTATTGATAAGCATCCCTTCTCATTCTTCTCTTCTTGCAGGGTAAACAGACCCAGGTCTCTCAGCCTTTCCTCATAAGAGAGATGTTCCAGTCCCCTCACTACCTCTGTAGCCTTCCAGTAGTTCCCTATCATCAATTACCAGAAAGCTTAGTCAATATAATTATAATTTCACAAAATAACTTTTTACCAAAGAGCAAGGATATTTTTAAATATAGATCACTGCATCGTTTCTTCCACATATTTCAGAGGCTGGTATGGCTATAATGGTTATATTGATAATAGGAAGTAATGCAGACTTGCCAAAGCATGCTACTTATTCAGGGCAGGCTTTTTAGACTGAATGAATAGTATCCAAGTAAGGGGTCAAAGCACAGGTGTAATATAAAGGTAATTCTTCAAGTGAAAGGAAACTTTTTTATTTCTTGCGGGCTGAGATGTTTGTCTACAACTGACTTCTAACGTGTCTTTTCATTGCAGGTCTTATTTAGAGTTGAAATTACCATTTATATAATATTGAGCTGTGGAATACTAAAATCTGTTTTAAAGGAGTGCCGCAGTTTGGGGTCAGGGCCACCTCCAGAACTGTAACAGAAGCTCTCTGTTATAACCCCCCTTCCCTTCCTCCCCCCA